>NW_010391458.1:0-24420 GCF_000710305.1 Buceros rhinoceros silvestris | reverse complement strand
TGAAAGAGGAACAAGAGCTCCAAGCAGAGCCCTGGGAGGGACAATCAGCATTCCTGTCACTGGATATTGTTCTAATAAATTCAGTTTATCTGACCGTTTGCATTTCCTGAAGTTCTCTGAAATAATTACATTGAATTTTTATTAGTGCACATGAAACATTTTTGGCCTGCACCTCTTTGAATAATAAATGGCATATATTAAAGTGCCTTACAGGTCTAATAACTCGTATCAGATCCGTGTAGGCCTGTCTTATTAACTTTTAGTTTAAATTACAGCAGAATTCATCAATCAGTGTTTCTGAAAAGCAGACTGCCACAGACTCTCAAGAAAAATGTATCTCAGGACAATTAAAACATCTACGGTGTCTCAAGTATTTCATCGGACAATCTATCAAATCACAGATTTTCTTAGATGAAGTGTCAAGAGAAGAGTCGTAAAAGGGCAACCGTAGACTATTAAACTTTTTTCACAATAATGAAGAAAATAAAAAGAAACAACTGAACTTTCAGTGGAAGCTTAAGTTTTTAAATTAAATGCACTAACTCTAGCACAAACAGAATTTTGAAATTAAAATTAAGGAAAGCTGATTGAGTCATGCGCAGTAAGTTTGGTATTTCCCTGCTAACTCCTCAAACATCGGAGCTGCTGCCAGGGCAGAGGTCCAGTGAAGTCCTGACGGCCATCTGCGTTAATTAAAAATGGCTTTCTGCTGAAAGATCAGCTGCAGATTCAAAACTCAGAAGACAATGTCCTGAAGTGGGAGACTCCACTCAACGGGTGGTTTCGGGTTTGGGGTTTTTTAAATCTGGAAACACGCTTGATGTTAATTTAATAATTTAATGATGTTTTTAATACTGGGAGTAAATGACTTTTTGCCCTGATAATTATGAAAACTAAATTCTAAAGCTACTGCATCAAACCAGAACTGAACTGCTATTTTTAGAAGACCGATCAGGAGCACATCCAACTAGGGAAGCCTTGGGATTCTCCTGGTATTTTCAAACTCAGCTTTATTCTCTCTTTTCTCGTGTTAGGGACAGGCACAATGACGTGGCTACTCCCACAGCATATGATAAACATGTCTGTGCTTGTTAGTCAGAGATTGCTTTTCTTCAAGGAACTTTACAGAGGAAATCAAACGGACATTTTTTGCAGGTTTTTTAAAATTAAGTTGGGAAATAGGAAGGAATAGGAAGCGAGATGACCACTGCTGACAATTTTATGCAGTATATACACTGACATCTTAAAATATTTCCCTCATTAAGAAGCACCAAAAATGAACTCGTACATAAGTGCTGACTCTAAGATGCTACACGTATGCACAGCTAATTAATAGAACACACATTAAACAGAAGTAATGTGGCAAGAGAACTGAGTAAGACAGACTTTTTCCTCAAGTTCCCCTGCGTTTGTAGTAGAAGAGGGAACTGTGCTCCCTTTTTCACGGCAGAGTGGCTGCCAGCGGCTCTGCGAGGTGAAGATGATGACAGCCGCCTAACCTGCCCAGTCAAAGGCAGAGCTTGTTACTCACCGGCTGGAAAGAAGGAAAGAAAACCTTTCAAAGGAGTGTCTGAATAGATTATTACACTGCTTTCCTCTGTACAGAACCTAAAACCCGTGTACGCTCTGCTACAGCTTTGCTGGTGTGTGTTATTAGGAGGGCATGTTAATGGACATCAGACCATATGGAGCAACAAATTAATTGTTTCCCTGTGTACAATAATAGCTCCATTTATCATGCACACGTTGACCTGTGTTTGCTTTACAAAGCTTATTAATTATCACTGGTCTTGGTGCTTTAAGAATAAAGAAAGCATCAGTAACATTTACCACAGCTGGCAGATTCATTCAGAATTATTAAACTTTACTGTTGAACGTTCAACTTCATTCTGCTTTTAAAATTCCCTTTTAAAGAAATGACTTTGGTCAGCATGAACAACAACATTATTGGGAGTAGATTGATATTTGTCCATGCTCTGTTTGAAAGCAGCTTTTCTTTTTAATGCTATGTCTATTATCAGCTGATTTTTTTCTACTAGTCTTTTGTTCACCTGTGCAAAGATAAGCAAAAGCAAAGTGCGTTAGTAGATTATTAATCTCCTCTGATCTTCATAGCTACTACGCACATTTGCTTTATTTAGAACGTGTAGTAAGAGGGGTTTCAGCTGGATGATCTTCAGTGCTTGTCCTAAGCTGGAGGCTACCCAAGAGTGCGTTCGCATCCCGCACCGGCCTTGGGCAAATACACCCTTTTTGGTGAGGCAGCAGATGGTCATGCCAGAGCCAAACGCTGGGGGTGTAAACCCCCTTCAGCAAACCCCATTCAAATACCCACAGAAAAACCGTATTTTATTAAAAAAATAACGTCCTGCCTTACTACGACTTTCCTCCAGTTTTGACAAAAGGTAACTTGATAAATTCTCTGAGCACAACTGAATACTGTGCAGTTGGAGCGGTTCTCACACGAGGGAGTGAGAAGGCTCACAGATGTCAGAAGTTGTTCCTGGCCAGTGTCTGTGCCCAGTATGTGAATGGAAGGAACACAAACTAAACTCTGAATCCACCATTATGACTCCTTTGCTCTTTCTTTTTTACGTTCACTGCTTCAGTGGCTTTCTGTCAGAAGATGCTAACAAGCCTTTAAGCTCTTTAAGAGCTTAACAATTTTTCAGTTTGTTCACCAATAGATTTCTGGCAGAATATTTGTTTCCCACATGCGGTGCTATGACACAGCATTCAGTCATATTTGCCTTTTCCCTTGATATATGGTTCAACGCAACGCGGCTTGGTCCAACCGTGGCCAACACGTCAATGACGTATTTTTCTTACTGTTTAAGAAAGTCTAGTGTCCAGTGATTGAATTAAAAGACGTTCTAGCCAAAACACTGATACTAAAATTGAACACAACTAGTAACAGTTAAACAGCTATTGACTTTTTTTTTAAAGTACCACAACCAATAGGAGTGCTCCTATGATAACGTGAGGGGATTAAGGTAACGACACATCATTACAGCTGCTGCAGATGTTCTTGTACTGCAATTTCTTTAAACCAAGGAATTAGTATCATCAGGTGTCAGGATGATGACATTCAAAATTCTCCTTTTTGCTAATGAAATAAAAAGATTTTTGAAAATAAAAAAATACATGGTGGGGCTCTCTTTCATTTTCAAAATAAAACAGAAGAGAGAGGTATGTCCCAGGAGGTCTCCACAGCAGGACAACTGTCAGGCATTCCCAGCAGCTGCTTGCAGCACCTGCTCATGGATGCTTCTGCTGTACGACTTAAGGGCCTTCCTACAAAATCAGTTTTACATCTTTTTCAGTCAATATGGGGAAATGTTTATTCCCTCTATCTTCCTCAGTTTTCTCGTGTCTAGACTAGCCACAGTCAGCACTGCCACTCCTTCACAGCTTGTCTTTTCTCGAGCTCCACCAAGTATCGCTGCTCTTCTCTGAACTCCCCAAACCAGCTTTTGGACAACAGTACAGCCGCCTTCAGAAAGAGATGGCACTGTGCTGCTGTGAGCTGCTCACACGCCGGCTGTACGTAGGGCTGCTTATCTGAGGAGGAACCAACCCAAAGGCACAAAAAGTTCTGACATGTCAGGTGCATGTTTCCTTCAAGGCACACACGCATAAAGGAGTGGAGGAAACTATGACCCACGGAAGCCAGTGGTAAATTGTGCTGTCAAGAACTTTCCTATCATAAGATCATAAAATTTCACTGCACTTGGGCTTGGACCGTGAATCATTCACAGTCTGTCTTGCAAATTAATGGATGAAAAAAACGCACCCTGTTATTTTCCAGAACTACCACCCCCGTAACAGGGAAGAGTTTTCACCTTCTTCAACACTGACTTTGCTGAGTTGTGAACATAGGGGCTGAAAGGGACGCCCAGCTCCGGCTGGGATCCTGGACCTCCTCCACCACTGAGCCTTGACTCCTTCTCCATTGTTACGATTACTGAAGTGGACCTTTTATGAACAAACTCCAAGAATATCATTTGATCAACAGTCAAAAGGTGTTCCTGAAAATAAACACAGTATCTTTGCTATTTAACGCACAAAATAGGAGAATGTCACGTCTACAACCTGCATTTGCAAGACTGTTACTAGTAAAAATCTCTTTTCTTTTTTTTTGATCCCCCCATCACCAGCGATCGGAAAGCACATGAACCATACTGCAAGTTGCCAAACGGCTTTTCCAGGACACGGTGAACTGCCGGAGCTGGTAATGGCCAGCAGCAGCCTCCACGTGAGAGTTCAAAACCCAGCCACACTTCAGGTTCTGCTATGTTTGCTGTTTCTGCTCCCAGATCACCAGACACAGAACAACTACGGCCACCACAAATCCACAGCAACCCAACTGCTACAATTAAAGATCATACACGTACATACGTAAAAGCACATCTCTGCAAGTGCCAAAGGCCTATGAAGAGCAGGAGGAACCACAGCCCAGCAAAACCACTGTTAAAGGCTCCCTTCCTCCTTGTCCTCACTCCTTCCGTCTCTTCAGGAAGAAGACCATGGGGCTTGGCAATGACTGACGCTGCCTAGAAATTCTTTAAAATATTCAATCCTGCAACGTGAATTCATATCTACAGTGCTTAGTAGAGGAAATTCAAAAGCTCTGTGCCAGAAATGGAGATTCAGAGAAAAGGACACCCAACCTACCTGATCCAACCCCCACTCCCTTTAGCAGCCACTGCCAATTAACACTTGGGCTGTCCAAAGCCACAAAGCACCTCACCTCGCAAAGGTTCGCTACAGCTGAGGTGGGGACCTTGAGTGATTCCCAGCACACCAGCAAACCCTCACTGTCCATGTCAGTATAGCAGCAGGGCCCAGGGGCAGCCCTGTGGACCGCCACCTGCCCTGGTGGGCTGCAGGAGACCCAGCGATGCCCAGCCTGGGCTCGCTGTGCTTCAGCCTGCTGCCACGCGAGAAAGGGGACACACAGAGGCAAAACTCTTCACCCAAGGACACCAAGTGCTCTGCGCCTTCAAGCAACCTGCGTGCCTAACACAAAAATGTTAGTGTCTTAACACTTGCTGATTTATAAATGCTCTTGGCACACAAATTATTGTCATGCAAACATCCAGCAACAAAGTTCAAACTTCCACCCCCACAACTGCCCTTGAAGAACCTTCTCTTCACAGCTCCTGGTTCCCTTTCTCTGTGGCAGACTCCAGACCTGGCTGCGGGCACAGCGCGGCACAGCACCCCTCCCTGACCAGGAACCCCATGCACCAACCACAGCATCGCCCTGTGGCGACCATCGCTGTGTCCCCGGCGCCTCATGGGACGATGCCCTGTCAAATTCAGTGATTCATTCCTCATCTTTGAAGTCTTACTTGAAACATTGCCCGCCCTAAGTGATGACCCTCCTCACCCTCTGTAATTACCTCTCACCAGGACTCATGCGGTGCAGGAGCCATGAGCTGTCAGCCTCAAAAGCTGGGAAAATCCTGAGAGCAGAGAAGGGAACATCTCATGGACTGGCCCAAGACCTGAAGCTGACCACTAACCCAAGTCTAGATGGAGAATATACCATATGTCTTGATAGTCACATTCCACACACCCCCAACCCACCTCCCCCCGCCGCCTTTTTTTTTTTTTTTTAAGTATAGTCTACTTTTAATTATGACACTTAAAAAAAAAATCTATCCAAAATACAAAATTTGTAGAAATTGCCTTAGGGTCAGCATTTGCTGAACAGAAGGCGATGCTATTTTTATATGTACGTGTTACAAATGGGGGAGCTGGGTCAAGACACATGAACACTAGACAAATAGAAGCAGGCTTTTAAAAAAATAATTAAAACCCAGTATGAACCCCAAGAATTTTAATCAAACTCATGCATGTGGATACATGTGAGAGAACTCAACCTGTTGGCTGCTTCCAAGGAGCCTCTGGACATTAGCAAGACACGTGAACAAAAGCAGACCTGGTTGATGAGACGCAGTCACGCAGGGAAGGGGACGATGACTAAACCGTGATCAGCACCGCTAAGTAATTTACGGAGCTCTAGTTTTATTCCTCTTAACTGGTCGTGTCTCCTTGTGTTACATACATGAGCTTAACTGCTCTTGAACCATCAGGCCCCCGCTAGTAAGTGTGGGAAAGGGCATTGTCAAATGCAAACGCCCGTGCACGGAAATTTCCAAAGGCACGAGCCCTGCCTCGGTGAAAACCAGGATACGTGGAAGAGTCTACACCAAAGGTCTAATGCTTCAGGGGTTTTTTTAACACACCTTTTTAACTCCGACCAAATGTCTCTCCGCATGTTAATGGATTAAGGAGTCACTCTCAATCTCATCGCAGCTTTCTCCCCACCTTTAAGAGCAGAGCAGGCACTCTGCCATTTCTTATCACAACATTAAAAAGCAGCTTTGTGAGAGTTGCCAGAGAACAGCAACTTCAATATATCTGTTCCCGAATGACATTTTAATATCTAAAAATAGACTGGCTAGTTTGCCAGAGAAAACGACTTTTTCAAAAAGGCACGTTTGCGCATCTCCCTGTTTCAGCTGGCCAGAAGCGGTGGCAGCACTGCGATGGGTGACACCGCAGCATCGGTGCTCGACCAGAGGAACAGTCACAGTGCTCATTACGTTACCGTGCTCCTATTGCTGGCTGGACGTAAAATGAATTTAAACCAATGAAGCAAAAATAATCCATTTAATCTTATGCTACGTGATGCATTTATATGGGGTTCCTGTTGTTGTTGTTACAGTGCTTCTATTCATTCTTATGCTTTAGTGGTTCAGCCGCAATTTATCAGCCTGTAGTGGAAAATACCTGGCACCTACTTAAAATGCATGGAGCTAGCAATAAAATTAACCTTGTGGCAATTGTTTTCCCACATGTTTGATAGACCAATGTCAGCTCATCTGTTAGGAGGAAATAAAAAAGTCAAGCCTAAATGTACAAAAAATTATGATGGAAGCCTTAAATAAAGCAAGGGTAATGCAAGTTTATTGAGTCAAAAATCAATCAATCAATGAGCGAGTGGATTAGGAGCACCTCATAAGCCCCAAAGAAATAATTTGCCCAAACACTGGGATTTAACGGTAGAGGACCAAATTCCAACACTTTTAGGAAGTAAGTAATGAAAAATCAATTCAAAAGGAAAAACAGATCAAGAACCCTGGATTCTGACATGCCGACACATTTATTGCTGAATACCATTTCTTGGCTGACCCGAAAACTTCGGAAGGTGTTTATTTACTTTCAACACCTTCCAGAGATCAATATTTTTAATTTGGATCCGAGTTATTATTTTTCACATCACAGCATCGGGGAGCGGAGTAAAGTGGCTCATATTTTAGTGCTAAAAAGATCGATATGACAGTTTCACCTTCACTGCAGCCCCCCGCCGCCGCCCGGGCGCACATCATAACACCCCGCAGGGGGGTGCGGGGCCACGGCGCGGGGAGCAGGTCATCACCCAGCCCGGCAGCCAGACAGCCCATGATTTAGCTGATCATGAAGGGCCTGGTGCCCTCAGAAAACCAATCTTGTTCCTCTCACTTTATCAGGGCTGTCTTTTATCCAGCGTACGGGAAGGGGGAGGGGACAGGAGGAGAGAGGAGAGAAAGAGGGAGGGAAGGAGCAGAGTAAAAGACAATCGGTTTCATAAAGCAGATTACGTCCCTCGTCGTAAATGCATCCATTCGTTTCTACCTTCTTTGAACCAGGGCACATCTGTAATCGATAATTAATTTTCCATAAATTTCAAAATATTGTTCTGGTGGCTGAAAGGGGATGACCACGGTGGGGACAGCAGGAGGGAGGATCTCCTGTGGTGGGAGGCATCGCCCCTGGGCTCTGGTGGCTCTATCGATCGCCGCTGCTGGGTCTGATGGAGGCAGGCAGGGAGAATTATGGACCCAGCCAGTGGACTGCTGCCCTGACATCTCTTTCACTGCAGCGGTTTAAGGATGTGCTGCCTCTTCTAGAGCCAAAGAAAACAGCACGTTCTGCGCCCTGCGCTGTCGCAGCTAACTTCACCCCGCTCTGGGTTTAGCTCCCCCCTCCCCACTGTTACGTCCCAACTCTGAAGGCACCTTTTACAATGGCATTCATCCTTCAGGGTGAGATGACCGAGATGCTACGCAGACACTAACATAGCACCGCTATCTTTAAATACTTAGAAGAGTATTAACTGCGGGTTTTACCGTACACAAGTCAGTGACAAAGAGGTCAGGGTGGGACATATGAGGCCCGAGGACGTGGTCCGTGGGACTCGCAGCTGGCAGGACTTGGAAGGGTCAAGCTTACTTAGGCACATAAGCACTGGTAACTGCCTGTAAGCTCTGGTAACTGCTTCAGGCAGACCAACCTGTAATTATGGACCAAGTATTCTCATCATCAAGGACCTGCAACTCAAAACCAAGGACTAATTGCACACCTGTGCGATTCAACAAAATGTTTGTGTCTATCCCCAGGAAATCATTGCCAATACCATAAAATAGCTGTCCTTTGCCTTTTAGTGCCGTAGTTAGGTCCTCTGAAGGACACTCACATGAAACCAGGTGGACACCAAAATGGGAAAAGCATCTACAAGTAGGAAGCATTTACGGGGAAATTTCACACTTTTTACTTAACATGTGCTAGAAAACAAGCAGCAGAGACAAGGAGGAAATGTGACTCTGTGGACGGGCTGCTCAAAGTAACACATTCTTTTCTTCGCATAATTAACAGCTCATGCTCTTTAAAAAATTGCCTTCATGAAGTCCTGAGCTTGGAAGAGTAATAAATGGTAGTCATCCTCCTGGGGTACGCTCCAGAATACTAACTGAAAAGTAAATGCAGGACTATTTCTCCAAATTATGTATCAGAGCTAAAGGTCGTATTAAAGGAGCAGCATTATGTAATGACATTAACTGAAAGCCAAGCTGCTCCTGGCTCGCTGACAGCAGCGCTGCAAAGTCAGGGTAAGGAGACTGCCTCGGCCTCGCGGGGACGGGCACAGCCGTCAAGCACATGGCCTGCGGATATGCCCCGTCTCCGCTGAGATGGACAGATACCTGCTTTTAAGTCTGAGTCCGGAAGGGTGATGGTGGAGAGCTGCAGCCGATTAACAAATGATCCAAACGTACAGGAGTCACCTGCACTTTTGTGCTGCTGTGTAGAAGGAACAGTCTTTGGATTTCATTGTTTCCCAATGAAATCTCAGCAACTCAGTAAAACATTCTTGGTTTGCTGATCTCTGTCAATCAGAAACCAAAGCACCAATTACAGTAAAACCAGCTTTGGATCCAGGTCAGAGAATGAGATGTTTAACTCTCACATTAGCATTAGGAGATCAGAAAGCCAGTACTTTAAAACCTGGCTGAACCCTGGGAGAAAGGCTAAAGACTGAGGACCGGCCCAAGGCCCCTTCGAAAACACTGACCACTGGATATACCTGGAGGGAACACGGCCTTGGACAGCGCTCTCTGGACTCGTCCACTCCATTACTCTCGCCGAACGGCACCCTGCCCACTCAGCCAGTGTAAAGAGCCAGTATCATTTTACCCACCTCCTAACATCCTCCGCAATCTCTGGAGAAGATTTACGGACACTTTGCAAGTGATACTTTGTTGGCTCACGGTTAAAGGCAAAAAAATTAAGTAGACCTCTAGTGCACCAGAAATCATACAGAACGCTTGCCAGGTGACATCGCCTCCAGCTCCGCAGCCAGGCTCAGGATTCACTCAGAGTGACAGTTTGGCCCTGCCAGAGGCTGTCCGTGTATAAAAGGTACTGGAAGTACTGAGATGCAGTAGTAACCTTCCAGTCCTAGCACGCCCATGGAAGCAAGGGACTGGATTCACTTTGGCTGAAAAACCAGAGCCCTGAGGTAAAGCTTAGGGTCTTCTACACTCCAAGCACCCTGTGGTCTCCCCCTCCTCCCCGTGACCTCTGCGTGGTTTTGTTCTAATGATGGAGAATTCTCAGATGCAGGTTTCTCGCGGAAGCCTGAACCTCCTCTGTGCCAGCCTGGAGCACCTCTGCTGTGAAGACAGCTGTGCGCGTCTCATCTGCCGGTTTAGGCTCCCCTTTCTTTTGCCTGAGAAATGACATGCAAGTGGGCAGAGGTCATCCAAGTGAGGAAGCCAGCCTCTGCAGGAACCAAGTTGCAGAGATAATTCCCACCATCTGCTCATCTCTTAGGATTACAGAGTATAGTTTTGGTTCTCCTGGAAGTTCAAGTCTGTTGTGACTTCAAGATTACAAGCAACCATGGATAAAATATTTCTCAGACTTCCAACAGACAGGATACCCAGCCAAAGCTGTGGTAGGACAAGCCAACAAGAGCATCAGGCAATACCTGGAAATGGGAATTCCTCAGACTTGGAAAACCCCTGGTAAACATTAAAGAGAAGAAATACCTACCCAGCCGAAGAATTATTGCCAAGTTCTGACCTACCGGACATCTCAGACATGGGCTAAGATGTTTTGAACTAGTAACTAACCTCCAGACTGCTTGTAAAAGTTGCTATTTCTCCTGTTTTAACACCTCTCCCGCCTTCGTTTGTCCTTAGAGTTTGAGAATTTAGAATATATTTTATTAACTCCATGGTAACAGGTACCCAGTATTAGATACGGCCACGTCCTTTTGGCAAACCTACAAGATTCTCTTCTCACACAGCAGTCTGTGAAGTGTGGATGACTGTGATAGCCCCGTGCTCTCTATTTCATAAGTGCCACTGAATGGGAACTAAGCGTGTAAACATAATAAGTGTATGGACAACTGCGGGAAGGACAAAAGATTTTCTCAGCTCCTGAGGAAAGCACGTTCACATTATCAAGTGCATTTGGAGTTTACAAGAGACACAAGTCTCTGGTGCACAGCATCTTCAAACCTGCACCCAAGCTTCTGCTGCCATAAAAGAAGATCCCACTTCCTTGCATGTATTCATACATAATTGAAGTACTTTGTAGGAAACAAACAGGGGAAAATATTAGTGTTAGTTAATTCTAAATACCCAGTGCAAGGTAATAAATCTGAGAGCAGAGGCAATGATCAGCACCATTTTATGGGGGATAGAAATAAGACAGCAAGCTTGAGCGACTCGTTGACCGTCTGGGAGGCGAGGAGAACGCATACCTTGAGTGAAAGTCTGAAGTAAGTACTACAGATCTAGATCCACTTAAGCAGTTAGCATAGGAGCTCAAGAGCGAAGATTTACACGCTGCTCTTTTGGCAGCAAGTGCAGGGTAGCTGGTACACTGTCAATTCACTCACACTTACCGGTATGTAACATTAATTCCAGTTCTAAAGCCATCAGCACTTCAACAGTATTTCTGTTTTGGGGTAGCCAACTGGAAGTACGGTAAAGCCACAGCTGAAACAGAGGAGAATGCCACCCCCCACACCCCGCCCAGTCCTGGCCTTCATTTCTATATAATATTTAGATTTTTTCTGGCTTTGGAGAAGACATTGTTTTGAAATTCTAGAAGTATAACTACAATATACACAATAACTACAATATAAGAAATACCCTATTAGATATCCAGAACACCATAATACCTTCCAAACATTACTCAGCGCTTCATTTTCATCACGCCTTAAACCCTCCCTGCTAGGCACACAAAAGTCCATCGGTGTATCATCTGTTTTCACGTACCATATTAACGAGGGGATTAGATTGCAGCTTTCTTTGAAAAGTGGCGTGTCAAGAGAAGACATTTGTATGATCCGATGGCACCTGTATCCGTGCACATGTACCTCAGCCGGGGATTTGGCTGTGCTGATTCCACCCAGCATCAGCATTAACACAGAACAAACCCACACTGCCAGGCAGGGTGTGCGAGAAACAAATGGTGAGGAGGTACTGAGGTGCTTTTTCTCTTCTGAAAGACACACACACTGTCTGTACCAGGACCCAAAGCTAGAGCATTTGGCTCCTTCTGTGGAGCTGAGTGGTTTTCAAATTCCTACCTGGTTACCAGCTATCAAGGAGACGGGAAGATTTGCAATGATGTAACGCTACAGCAACGGTTATTGAAAAGACAATTTACATAAGAGAGGATCGTAAGTAATAGCAATATTTAAATGTGGGATTTATAACTGCAGCTGCTCTCACAACAAAATGAGTCGATGCAGAAATACTCCATCTTCTTTGTGAGACCTTTTCAGGAATGCAAGAGACTTTAGGGTGCAGCCTGTTGAGCCTGAGATTAATAAGCCATTATTATAGTTAGCTGAGACAGACACAAATTCTTGCCCAAAAAAGTTGGGGGGTGTGTGTGTGTGTGTGTGTGTGTGTTAGGTTTTTCTTTTACATTACAGTTATTTTTTGCTGTTCCTCTCCCGCCCTCAAGGTCCACGTATTTCCCAATCACTAGTACTGTGTTTAACACCCCATACGTGACCCATCCGTTCATATGCTCCTTACACCATTTCTTCTTCTGGTCTAACCCCTCTAAATTACTTCAACGTCAGTGATCAAACCACCAGCTATGAACTTTTAACACAAAGACACCCAACTTCTCACCCGTGTTCCCAGGCAGCCCCATTTCCCCCAACTTCCATGACAGCCAGCCATACCCACGAGCACTTGCTGCTCCAGCCTGCTCCCAGCGATGCGGCCGGGTTTATTACCAGTAGCAGGAGTACCTGCACACCTACACACTCTCACAAATAGGTTAAAAATGAGGCTTAATCCTCTACAACGCACTCACACCCTTTGTCATCTTTGTATCAGCAGACATTCCCTCTTGGATGTTCTGATGCGCTTCCTGACCAACAAAGCTTTGCTCTTTAACTGTTCTCATCACTGGGAAGAAACTGAATCTGTTTTTCTGTTTTCTCTAATCCCATCATAGGTGCTTCGATAAACATGAAATACATGGCACAAAGAAGAGAATCTCTTTAGGGTTGGTTTTTTCTTTTTGAGGGGTTTTTTGATTGTTTGTGGTTTGTTTTATATCACCTCCTTGTGCACAACCTTCACTGACTGATGAAGCACTTCACAGGGTGCACATTACTGTTTACAGCACAACTTTTTCTATGCTTGTCATGAAGCAGAAACGAAAGATCCCTTTTAGTCTACGGGAAGAAACGACAGATGTCTGATAACCCTGGCACAGTAGCAAGTTCTAGCAAGAAAAACGCATCCTCAGGAGCCAATGGGAGCCTTTTCTCAGTGTTAACATAAAAGCTTCTCCACACACCCCAAAAGATGGAAACACACGGCCTGAACAGTCAAACTGGAAGAATACAGAAGACCAGCTGGTGCACACGCCCTTCCCAACACCATGTACAAACCTCCCCTTCCCAACAGCCACGAGCATTTACCCCCCTCAGCTCCAGCTGAGAATCCTGCCCGGACTGTGGTCTGCAAGGACTGGCGGGTCATCGGGGCAGAATGCCAGTCAGCCCGAGATGGATGTTCAGGTTACTTCAGTTCATTCACAAATCAGATTTTACATTTTTTTCTGCCAGGAAAACCCTCTGTTTAGCTGGAAAAGGCAGGATAAAACGACACCACCCCAAACTCCTTTACACTTCAATACTGCACAACCGGAGGAAGGGAACTGATAACAATAGACACCTTCCCAACCCAGACTTCTACTACCCACCTCTGGAGACCTGGTATTTATCCCATTTCTTTGAAAAACAAAAGCTTGAGATCTAAATATTTTTTGCTATACATTTGTGTTAACAAAATACTATAAAATTAGCAATCTGTGTTCCGAGTAAAGGATGGAACTGAGGCAACAAAGATGTCCTGATAGTGAGCCAGTCAGCAAACAGCAATATTTGAAAATGTTTGGACAAAAGCAGCAGACTCTCAGCCAGACTTCATGAGCAAAAATCACTAAATTTGTCAAAATGACTAAACCCCACATTTCCATCTTTTTCTCTTTTGTTTTATATGCTTTGCATGTCAGACAAATTATCAGGAAAATACTCCTTGTGTGACACTGCATTGCTTAATGCTTTACTGGTGCAGTAAAACAAGACAACTGCTGAAATTATAGGAAAATAAATTTGTAATTTCTTCCTCATTTAGCCATTTTTGAAGCTCACGTATAGGAAAGTCATTAATGTTATGTCCTCCTATCGATGTTCCAAGCCTTTCAAGGGATAACGAATGTTTTTTCTATACTCTTCCACGTGGCCAGTTAAATTAGACACATTATTTCTGTGCTGTTAGAGAATGCTGATCAATAGGCACTTGGAAAGCCCTCTAAACTAAGTGGAAACACTTCCTCAGTGTCAAAGGGTTCTAGTTTGGGTTTGTACATCACAAACACTGTGGAATTTAACGGAGTGGTAAGTGTGTGTCCGTGGCATTTCAACGCCACATCACAACCCCTCAACGCTCCTTTCTCTGAGATACCGCGTGGCACCGGCTGTGCGCTGGCCATCGCCACGGTGGCTTTGCGGCAGAGGACACCACTGCCGTGTGGCAGCGCTGAGCCTGTTCTAACGGGCTCTTCCAGCTGGGGATTCTCTGAACCCATGAGACTCCGCTCAGAGCCTGAACACTTCAGTCCAGCTCAATTTCCCTGAGCACCAGGCAGTTTTTCATTCCTTTTTTCCCTTGGAAATCGGGCTCCTTGTTGCCTTCTCACATCAACAGACATATCCTGAGATTGTGATTAGGTGATATAATGCAACAAAATCTTTCTCCCAGCCATTTATTTTTAATTATCAAAAAAATCTGGTGCATTTCCAAGGCTTTTGGAAACGTACAGCTGGTAAGCTATGCAGTGAAACCCGACTGCCACCTGGTATTCGTAGACAGGGCGAGAGCAGACTCACGTATCGCTTTCTTTTCAGCTATGAATACTGCGTTATAACGTTATTGCAAACACTAATAAACCCATTAGTTTGTATCAGTAAATAGCGCACATATTATTTTTCCACAGTCTCACTGATCTGATTTAAGAATTAATTTAGTGCCTCAGACAAACACATTAGCTAGTTCCTTAAACAGCGTTTCATAATTTCTTAAGCAATTATTTTCACATTTTCCAATCTCACGTCTTCTCTTGAAAGCCAGAGCTGTTCCAAATCAAACATTTCATTCGCACAAACAAAATTCCTCACACGCATTACTTGAAAAGAGCTGTTAATAAAACCGTGGCTCTGCTAGAGCAACGTACGAACGGTCCTACCCTTAGCCCTACTGCATATAAATGCAAACAAGACATCTGATTGCCCCGTGCCTTTACTATTCTACTTTTTTCCTGTAGAAAGGAAAAACCTGGCAGCTATGCTCTCAAATTTCTAAAGGGGTCCCACATGAGGCATTGCAAACTGCACATTAAAAGCGTTCACTGCATATTTGTGCCGGATCTCCAATTATTTCCGTAGATAATACTGTTTTTCTTTACTATTCTTCCTGTTCCAGTAAAGACTCAACATCTTCCCAAGCACTCGGCAAACCTTTAGGCTAAATATCCTCAGTCCCTCATCCGCTCAGAGAGCTCCTTGTGCACTGCTGCCCTCACCTGCAGCAGCAGAGAGATGTGGCTGTTGCGGGGTCCAGCTCTGCGGCGGGCAGTGGCCAGGGAGCTGCCTGCAGCGGGGCGTTGGGACACTGGGGACACAGCCAGGCTGCCAAGCAACCCTCCACTGGCCCAAGGGAAGGCCAGAAGTATTCCTGAGTTTTAGACTGGAAGGACTAGGTCTGAGTAATTACACTTTATAACATTAAAATGTTTACCAGCGTGTTTCACCAGATGAGCAGCACACGGTCATGTACCAGAACGCCTGCAGTGAGCAGCTGCCTGCAAACCAGCACGGTGAAAAGTTACTGACCCCTGGCCACGGATGAGCGAGGGATAAGCTGCTGACGACAGACTCCGAGCAGGGCTCTGCTCTCCTTTCTGCTCTTTGGAGAGCCCCCTCGCCCCCACCCCAGCTTGACTGGGAGGGCACTGACAGCAAACAGGGAACCACAGCATCTGCTTCCTGAGCCAAGCCAGGAGCCAGCCCGGCCGAGTGCACCCAGTGCTGCCCACCCAGTGCACAGTGTGGGGGCTCAGGGACAGACAGGGTGCAGTGACGTGAATCGGCTCCTCCTGCACTCAGATTGAGGGGACAGATGTCACAACAGAGCAGCACACCTCGTGCCTGTACCAGAACAGCCTTTTTTCTGCAGAGCCTGTTCTAAGCTCCTCTGCTGATAAAGTTTTCCTCCTTTCAGCCCAGGAAGACTCGCTGTGTTCTAGGACTTCAAAGAAATTACTAAAATAAAGTGGCCAGAAACCGGACTTCTAGTCCATTCACAGTAAGTGAAAGTCTCTATTAGCCATGTTTTCCCTCAAAACTCTTTACTATTTGCATGCCACACATTTATGTATCAAACTGAATTATATTCAGTCTCCAAAACAGGATTAAGAAGAATCAGCTCTAAGTATCATGTACTACAAGAAAAAAGAAAAAAGCTAAATAAAACTTGAGAAACATCACGCAAAAGGCAGGCAGCAAACACCACGCTGCAAAGGACTCTGAGTTAAAGCCTCAGGAACATCTCTGCAGTATCACCGAACCATCAAAAGCAAAGTTGTCAAATAAATGGAATATGATTGAGCAGATTTACTATTTTGAGGTATGCATTGAGCCAACCAGTAATTCCACAAACCTTCGGATGAATTACTTTAAAAAAAACACACTATGACTAAATATGCAACACAGCAAAAGCGAACAAAACCACCACGCGCTCCCACATGGAAGCAAGAAGAGCTCTTCTCCATCGTTTGCTCCCTCCTCGCCAGCCCAGACAACACCGAGTGCCGTCGCAGCCCGCAAGTGCTGCAGGCAGCACGTGGCCGGCTGCCTGGCTAGCGGGAGGCAGAGGGGAGAGCTGCCCATGGACTGAGAGCCTCTGATCCAGGGACCAGCCCGGGGGACCCCTCACAACACACACCGCAGAAAGAGAAACAAGACTCCAACCGCTGCCAACCACGGGAGCTCCTGAAGAGCACGGGGCGGCACAGCGGAAGGCCCAGGTGAGGCATGCGAGGGCTAGCATCACCTGCACTGTCCCCTCCCGCACTGTCCTCCAGACCTGCTGGCTCCTCTGGCACACAGGCAGGGAAGCTCTGCTTGGCGGGACATGCCTGCACACGGGGATCCCGGCTGAGGGCTGAACGGGCACGGGGAGGGTTTGGGCTCAGCTTGGTGCAGGCTCCCCATGGGGTGTCTATGGCCACTCTTGCCCAGCCGGGCTCTCCAGCCATGCCCACGCTTCCCCCGGCTGAGCCCCGGCAGCTGGGGAGCTGCATCCCTCGGCCACGGCCTCTACGGTTCACTGCAAACTGCCTCAGCTCTCGGGAAATTCTGAGCCAATACAGCGACTGCAGTTGGGGGGTGTAGTTAAGAGTCACGCACCTCGAAGATCCCTGCCCCAATAACCAACCACCACAGCATGTCTTGACTTACATGACAGCTATAATAAAAAGTGGAAGTTTCTTTCCGCCTCACTTTTCCAAAAGCAATTAGAAAAGTCATTTTTAAACGCTTGACTTTTCCAAAAGCAATTAGAAAAGTCATTTTTAAACGCTTGGAAATAGTTGATTTCCCTTTGTGCTCAGATACTACAGTCCACAATTTCATTTCAAATAGTTCAGCTGATTGTTAGGTGGATGGCTTGCTATAAAAACAGGTTATAATTATTCTTTAAAATCATCTCACTTTTCTCCTAAACTCGTGGTCTGTTGCGCAACTGCAGTATGAAATTCTGAATATGAAGTCCACAGCCCACAGAAAATGCAATTCCATGTAAATTGTAAATCCATAGCTAATACAAACAGTACAATCATTCTGCGTATAAAGAAGCCACTCTGTCACCAATTTCCTCAGCACTAGCACATCTGTAAACAAAAGAAATGGACCCCAGACTGCATTACTGGGCTGCTGATCTGGGACGTTTCTCACTGTTTTGTGGTTACTCCTCCTCTTCCAATTACACAGACGTGTCACAACACAGGCGGAAGATAAGCCATGCAATTCCTCACAGCAGGAAGAGCTCTACAGATGTTGTACAGGTTTGTTTTGAAGACACAGAGGAAAAAAGACCCATCCAAAGCGGAGCAAGCTACTGCTGTGGCAACACCTTTCAGATCCCATTTCCCATCCCGAGGAGACTGGCAGCGATTGCCTGACAGGTGACTTGGTTCCCTAAGAAATTAAGCGGGAGATTTCATTTTGGGAGGTTGTAAATTCATGTCCACATCACAAAACGACAATACTCATACAACCATTTTTTTCTGACTTTGTCAGAAGCAGCAAGATTAATTTCTACAGTCACCAGCTCACTTCACGAACCCCTTTTACTGAATTAGAAAAGATAAAAGCTAATGAAGAGCTCAAACTTTGCAACGCAGGTTCCTAGCAGCTCCCAGCTACGTATTTCATCAAGAACCCTCAAAACCCAGGCGGCTGGAACGAGAAGCGGTTCTGGATGAGGATGGAGGAGCTGAGGCAGCGGCTGAAGGGCACCGCCACCGCGAGGCTTCGCCCGGCTCTGCAGCACCGCTGCTGCCCCCAAACACTGCTCCCACCCTCACCTTCCCATCTCACTGCTTCTACCGCCCACGACTCGCCAGACAGCACTTCTGCACAGGGCTAGAGATCTGCTTCGGGTATTTATTTTTCAAATGGTTTTATTCTTTCTATTCTCGCCTAGGAGGTGGAATTAGCAGAAACTAAATATTAAGGAAGTACCCAAGCAGCAAGCACCAAGGCAGCGTCTGTCAGAGGCTTAGCACGCAGATGTGTGCCCTGCATCTCACGGGAGGGCACCCCAGGCACCCTCTCGCAGCCCATCACGTGTTCCTACGTGCTTGGATACCAAGAAAAAAATCCCAGAGAACTTGCATAATAATTTTTGTTTAAAAAGTTCTTACTGTTTTTAAAAAAAGTTTATACTATGTCATTTTGTAAAAAGAAAGAAGAAAAAGATAGGAGATGCAGAGGGAAACATTTGATTAGAAGTGAAGTGCGGAGGCTGTGCATGACAGAATCCCAGACTGGGAGCTGGAAGGGGGCTCTAGGGATCATCCAGTCCAACCCGCTGCTAGAGCAGGGTCCCCAGAGCAGGGTGCCCAGGATGGCATCCAGGCAGGTTTGGAATCTCTCCAGAGCAGGAGACTCCACAACCTCTCTGGGCAGCCTGGGCCATGGCTCCCTCACCCGCACAGGAAATACCTGCAGGATTTTTGTATGTGCTCCACAGAAAGGAGTCCAGGGGCTTTGGTCCAGAAGATCACTCCCTGGATGAGCCTCACAGGAATCGATTCCAGGAGAGTCCACACAGCCAAGAGACACCTCCTGCAGCACAACCTTCCCTTGCAGAACAGCCCATGCATCCATCCCTCTGGGTAGAGCATCTCTGCCTGCTGCTGTTGCCACCTTCCAGACCAGAAATTACATCCTGCTTCTCTAGCCTGTGTGTTTTTTAGAGAGATCGCTAAAAAAAAAGCCTCACAGGAATCGATTCCAGGAGAGTCCACACAGCCAAGAGACACCTCCTGCAGCACAACCTTCCCTTGCAGAACAGCCCATGCATCCATCCCTCTGGGTAGAGCATCTCTGCCTGCTGCTGTTGCCACCTTCCAGACCAGAAATTACATCCTGCTTCTCTAGCCTGTGTGTTTTTTAGAGAGATCGCTAAAAAAAAAAAATCAACTCAATTACAGAATACGACTCTATGGAGGAGAGAGGAGGGGAAAAAGAAGGTGGGACACAGGCTCATGTAATTAGCAGAACAAAATTCAAACCAAATAAAGGATAAGCCTGGCAAGAAAACATCTCCAGAGTCTCCCACCCAGCAGAAGTGCACACCAATACAGATCTGACTCTCACCAGCACCCCGGGTACACCTGAACACCTCCTCTTCGCCTCCCCGAAGGCCGAGCTGCGCCTTCTCACCGGGGAAGGATGCCGGTGGTGTGCGGCAGCATGCACCCCTGTGCTGTGGCGCGGGCGCACAGCCTGGCACGGGGGTACCGCGGCTCCTCCAAACCGGGTCCAGCGCGCCCCGGGGTGCGGGTCCGGGCGCAGCAGTGCAGGCTGGTGCTTCAGCTCCACCTCCTGGGGAAAAACTGCCTGTCTGCAGAAACTGGAAACTCCTTCGAATTGTTAATGGAGAAACGGGCCCAGAACTCATCATGTGATGCATGTGAATTCCCCCAATATTCAATCCCATTATGTCTCTCTTCCTAAATCATCTTTAACAAAATTCTAAATTACCAGGGCTAATAAGCTCAGAAGAATCAGTGGACACCATCCATTTCTGGGAACAGGCCGATATTTTCTAAGACCCATTAATAACAGTGACAGGATTTATGTACAAGATAAATTCAATTCAATTTCCTTTTTCAATTAATGGCCAATTATTCGAACTCAGCTCAACCAAAAATATTACTCAAATATCATTAATCTAACAAAAATTAACTTGACTATTCTTGCAGTAATGAGCAGATACAATTTCAAGGTAAAATAACACACTGGAATAAAGCGTTGTCCATCTGTATCTCCAGGACCAGCGCTCACCGCGGGAGCCCTCCCGGTCACACCAGCCCAGGTTAGTATTACTAAGGGCAGTGATTGAGCAAAGGTCTCTCCTAATCCTACTGTAGGGCACCCGATGCTTTATCTGGCTTAGTTTAAGAGTCATTTGATATCTAAAAAAACTACTGGTACAGAGTGCACGGAGTCAATGCTCCGGGTGGAGGGGTGGTGGTGGAAATGTAGCTATTTTCTACACGTTATGGCAATGCACTTCATTTACTTAGTCCAAGAGAAAACGTCTGTGTTACCGCAGAATTTGAGCATTTTGCCTTCTTTCATAGCGCTTGTCCCTGCTTTATCTCTGCCGCTCCTACGCGAGCAGTGTAACATCCCTGAACTGAGCCAGCTCCGGGGGCTGTGCAGCCCACTGACGCCGATGCACCGCCTCAGTGTGAGGAGACAGGCCCTGGGCTGGGGGGATACACCTGAATGCGAGTGTGCGGGGTGAGGGGATGGACAGGCAGTCCGAGGACCAGGCAGTTCCCCCCAACGTCAGGGACTTGTGCCCCAGCAAAGAGCTGGTGCAGTGGCAGTCCCTGAGCAGAGACCTGCTCACTGGGAGACCCACATGCGCTCCCGATGGACTGATGCCGCTGTCGTCTGCAGCAAGGCAAACACCTTGGCCTCTGTAAGCCAACCCCAGGTTCAGGTATCCCCCATTAATGATCTGTCTTCGTCCATCTCCTGGGCAGTTATTTGAGGGAAGTCTCACTTCAGCAACTCTCTCGCAGAATTGCGGCTTTGGAGGATGGCAGCCACGCGAGCGCAGCATCCTCTTTCCTTTCAGTCTGTCCACATCAGCAGCGCGAAACAGCGTTTGCAGTTTATGGCACCTTCTGAATATCAGAATTGCTGGTTTGGAAAAGTAACTCTCCTTTTGCTTCTTAATTTGAAAAAACCCTGCTTTGTAATGATCTAATCACAATACAATATATCCTTAGGAGGAGGAGCGAGCTGAAACTTCAGCTCAGACGTATCCAGCCCAGCTGCCCTTTTTCCATTGCAACATTATTCATCGAGCTGAGCAAGCAGCCAAGTGAGGATTCTCTTTATGTTCTTACAATTAATCTATACTGAGAAGCAAAGCAACCTCCCTACCGTGCAGATGCTGCCACGAATCAGCCAAGCTGTAATGACCACTGTGAATGTGCTCCCTCAAACTTGAGGCGTGAGCTGGTGACCAGCTCGTTCCCAGAGGTCTGGTGAGCCTCAGGATTTGACTTACTGCAGTAGAGACCATCTCAACCTACTGAAACCACATGTTCAACACAGCAAGCATGTTTTGAGCTGTGCAGGGGTTTCTTCTGCCTTCTTTTAACAACGAAAATAAAGAAAAAAGAGAAAAGCATTTGCTGAGCAATATAAAACCTAATTGAATATTCCAGAAATCAATAAACAGAGGGCACTGAATGAAACTAGCTTTAATCTAATTGCAATAAAAAATGTCACTGATTATACTGCCACGTTTTCATATAAAATAATCATGGATTTCATTAAAATATCAAGTTATTTCTGGCTGCTCTTCAGCACGAACACCCTTATTCCAGAATAAAAGCGCCTTTTTCACCATTAACTTAGGCTATGTGAGAAGCACCAACAGGTAAAAGTTCAAACCCAACTATTTTTGAGTAACTCTTCACATAAAAAAAAGCATCAAGATTTATAATTTACTTCTTATGTAAAATACACCAAGTACAGAAAAAGTAACAGAGAACGTTGGGAAAATCTACACAACTGCAAAGAGCTGCTTTATTAAGAGCCAAGTCCAGTCATCGGGTATATTCACCAACGAAGAAAACAGCGGCACAGATTTCTCAGCATCTCAGTCTTATTTCATTTGTGTTCTCTCTTCAAATATAACCAAAGCTTCTAACAGAATTTCTAACAGGAACTAAGACCTACCTTCAGGATTACATTTTCTATGACAAAAGAAGCATCATGATTTTAAACAGAGATTCGCAGAGGCTGAACCAAGCTGTGCGAGCCCCTGAGCAATTCTGGCTAGCACACGAGTGCGTTTGTCCACACCAGCCTGCTGTCAGGATTTCCAGTCGTAACCGGAACACATCAGAGCTGCCTGGTTAGTCGCTCTGACTCTTCTGGGAAGCCATTGCTACACTTGCAAAGGTTGTCACCTACAAATCTCATCAAAACCGGAACACATCAGAGCTGCCTGGTTAGTCGCTCTGACTCTTCTGGGAAGCCATTGCTACACTTGCAAAGGTTGTCACCTACAAATCTCACTCACAGCTGCTGGGAGCTCTTCCCTCGGACGCTGTCATCTACCCAGAGCCGATAAGCACTAGCTTTAACGCAGCAGCTTTCTGCCAAGAAATTAATCTTCAAGTAATTCTTAAATTTTATGAAACTGCATCTCCGAGGCATGACATGGATTCATCCATCTGCGTGAAACCTCTGGTGCTTGTGCTTCGCCTTAATGGAAACCTCAGGTCAAGAGTTGCTGCCAAAACTCGGCTCTGGCCCGAGCTGTCCCAGAGACTGGGCTGACCACCCATCCCACTGGGCAAAGACCGGCCACGGCTGCCAGAGGCATCCGGCACATCCCCCGGGCTGCGCACCCACTGCCCCTCCCACGGGCTGTGGTTTTATTCTCAGTGCATCTATTTTTATTTATTTAATTTTTGTGTTTATTTCGTGTTTAGTAAGCTTTGAGGGGAACAAATCCCCACACAACTTCATCCTATCGCCTATGGTAAAACAAAAGCAACCCACTGAATCACAGTTTTCTACCTAGTCATGACACCCCCCCTTCCCTACCCACAAGTCTCAAACCTAAATCCAGTCTGGTTTATCCCAGACTTGGTATACATGAACACAAATGACCAATACCTGGTGTTAAATTTCATTTGTGCCTGGGATAATAAAAATAAGGATCAAAATGGTTAATACACAGTGAATTACTAGAGTCCACAAGACACCTCGTTATCCCATTTTTTTTTTATCTCATCACTCATATGAAACACACACCCTGGGCTGCTCTGAACGGAAGAGAGAGGGACGGGCCACTGCCCTCACTGCCAGTCCTAAGGCAGCCAAGTTGAGTAACCACGGCCAGTGACCTCGTTATCCCATTGTGTTTGTTATCTCATCACTCATATGAAACACACACCCTGGGCTGCTTTGAACGGAAGAAAGAGGGATGGGCCACTGCCCTCACTGCCAGTCCTAAGGCAGCCAAGTTGAGTAACCACGGCCAGTGAGACCTGAGTGAGCTTCGCAGGAGCCCAGCTGAGGAAAGCCTTACAGAAGTGCTGCCAAAACAGCTAGAAAAGGGGATACGAGAGCAGCAGGGCAAAGGTTAGCCAAACTGCAACTGCCTGGGCTTCTCCGTGTCTAAAGAAAACAGCACCGTACAACAATATATGTGATAAATGTTTATATTTCAAAGACGGGGGGTAATAGAGTAACTACAAGGCTACCATCTGCTGCCAATTCTGCGCCTTAGAAGGGATGGAAAAAAGCCCACAGAAGTTAAAGGACTTTGCAATCAAACAGAACTAATGAGAAAGCAGGGAGATGCATAACATCGCGCGAGCCAAACCACACTGGAGATAAGACCAAAACTTTACCCTACATGGACAGGCCGCAGCGGTGACACCCCCGTTCAGTCTGTTGTCCCACGTGTATGTTACGTGCACACGAAGACTGAACGGCCGAGCTGGAGAACTGCCAGTTCAATCGCGTGTAAAAAAATAATTTCTACCAGTCTTTGATTCATGACAGTTGTCTCAGGAGCTACAAACAAGGACTGTCAGCACTGAGTGCCAGAAAGTAGACTAGAAGTTGGAGGATTAAGACGCCCAATATGAAGGCGCATTCTCTTTCCTTTCGAGATTTTCTTCAGTTCTGTCCTGGGTTCAACATGGAGGAACCGG
>NW_010391457.1:4218-7181 GCF_000710305.1 Buceros rhinoceros silvestris | reverse complement strand
AGCCACTGAGGAACATCAAAACAACTAGCACGTGGATCAATATCTGCTGAAGTGTTCCAAACAGATCTCGACTAGGAACACAAACGTGAATTATTTTTAGCTTGGCAGGCCCATGACACTTCAGGACATCAGGGAAGAAAAGCAACATACAAATGGGCTCATGAACAGGGTGCGGATTTAACCATGGATGCTACTGAGCAGGTTATGCATGACAGTGTTTAATAAGTGTCTTGCAGGATAGTGGTGGTAATAGGAGTTAACTTCACCACGTGGTGTCCAGTAAGCTCTTGAGGTGAACCTGCAGTCCATGGGCACGAACCACAATGAATTCCATACCATCTCTTCTGTCCTGAGAAAATTGCTATGATAGATACAAATCCACAGTCATAAAGTAAATGAACTTAATAAAGTTTTCTGTAGAAAGAAATCATAAACGAATGATAATGGTACGATGTAAATGGTATGGATTAAGGGCTGGAATATCCTGGTTTGAGGTAGAACAGAATTAATTCTGTGTAGTGGTTTTACTTTTCAGCTCAATCTCTGCTCAGGGACTGCACTGTCTGAAGTTAACAGCATAATTTTGCAGACAGTGTCTCCTAGAAGTGATAACACCAGATGTTTAGTCACTACCAGGGACTGGTGTGCAGAAATGCTCTTGCTTATACTTGCTCCTATGGAGACCAAGATCACTGCTAAATCCTGTGTGCCATGTTGAGAGTGCGGTAAGTTAGAGGCTGCACCTGTGGGGAGGAGCGGACAGGACAGGTGACCAGCAAGGTATTCCATCCCATATTCAGTATAAAGAAGAGGGATACACGAGGGTTAACCTCTCTTATTCAATGGCCAGTGGCCAAGGAGGACTGTTCCAGTAAAGTCTGAAGGATCCCAGGGTGTCTAAAAAATCACAGACATGCACACAAACAGACACACAAGTATAACAGGGTTTATTTGCAGACTAAATGTGGAGTTACGTGAAACACAGACTGTTAGAATTTAGGCTTCCAAAATATTACGGCTAAAATTAATGCTACTACGATTAAGACAACTAGTGATGCAGCCTGTGGGCATTCGAGGGCAGAATAAGCATTTACTCCTGTCCAAGCGCAATTCATGAGGATGGATTAAGGGGAGAAACGGAAAGGAGAAGTTCCCTTGGTTCATACACATACTGACCCCAGGCTAGCGATTGAAGTCTGAATCCGCAGCGTCCCCAGCGTGGATTGTTTTAGAGGTGAGGCATTGGTAGTTAACAGACCCTTGTGGGCATCCCCACGGAGGCAACGTGGTCCTCGTCATACCTTGTAGCTACCTCGTCTCTGTGCCCAAACAGCACTAACTTTAGAGCAGAGGTTAAAGCCACCCCTCACATAGCGTTTGGCCAATATGTACGTGTGGAAGCACTACCTTTAGAGCAGAGGTTAAAGCCACCCCTCACATAGCGTTTGGCCAATATGTACGTGTGGACGGCCCCAGACTCCACCTTCCAATTAACTTTGTGTATGCCCAGTTTCACTACTGGGGTTGCTATTTGGTGGTTGTTTGACTTCATCTTTACTCTTCTTCCTCGGTAACAGGTTCAAGAACGTGGGAAAACTCACTGTTGTGGCAACTCCTTTCCTTTTCCCATCCCTTGGCCTCTGATCACAAGGCCCATGATCATGAGCTCATCATGGGAGAGTCAGCTACTCCCACTATCACTTCTCCTGAAAAAGCTCGCTACCTATTGTTTATTGCAAAGCTTCCAAAACTCCCACTGCCCGGTGGTTTCTTCCATTTCAGACCAAACTGTTTAAAGGGCCAGCTGATACAAGGACTCTGTCCGTTATGCTTTTGAACCCAATCCATGCATTCCTGAATCCAGCTCCTGAATTCGATTCCCATCTACCTGTTAGTCCAGACTGGGACTTCCCCAGTGTCCGCCCAGAGCATCAGTGGTGATGGTGATGTAACTGGCATCAGAGGGGTTGGGTTTGGTATTGAGTTTTTATATATTTATATATATTTCATTAAAGCAGTTTAAATTTTCTTTTCAAATTTGCAAGTCTTTCTCCCTTTCTCTTTTCCTTTGGAGAGGGAGAGGGGTTAACAGAGCAACATCTGGCATTCATCTAGTGGCCAGCCCAGCCTTAACCCATGACAACTGCAATCCCTCACTACGGTGCAGATGGAGCCAGAAAAGCTGTAATGGAAAGGGGCATACTAATTAAAAGTGACATACCCCTGCTTCAGTTAGCACTAGAAAAGGATTTACCTCTGTATCTGAGGAGCTCATTAGTGTCCCAGCCCTACATGTGAAACAGCCAGCTAAACACACAAGGGCATCAATGGACTTGAAGGATGCTGCAGAGCTCAGTTTGGTAACGGTGCACTCAAACATGGTATATTGCAAGCACCTGGTATTTGCACCTGGTATTTACACCAGCTACTCTGAGCACAGGAAACCTGATGATAAGCTGGATATCAGAAATACACGATATGCTAACTGAAGATCTGACACTGAATTGTGCAATGCAATCTACTACACCGGACTGAAATTCATGGCTTTGGGAGGGAGGGAAGGTTCCTTTGAGCTCAAAGAGTTTGTTCTTGTGTAGAAGCTGAATTTTTTTTCTCTCCAGGGTTGGCAGGTGGAAGGAACAATCTGTTCATCTGTTTTACATTTCAGCCTTTCACAACTCTGAATTATTTCTTCTGCCCTAGTAGAATTGCTTGCTGAACCTTGAAATTTGGCTGGTAAGTAGTGCTCAACTGGAATGTGTACTACAGCCAGCTAAGAATCTGCACTCTTCTAAAGCACCCAGCACGCATCTCAGTCACCTAATGAAGCAAGGCACATTTCCAGCCAGTCAGCTGCCCCATTAGCATTCAGACACTTGCTGTGGCAGTTCAAGTGTGACTATCTGTGAATGTCTTGCTAAAAAACAACAACGATAATGTATTAAGGAAGGTAGAAGTATAGA
>NW_010391457.1:3372-4133 GCF_000710305.1 Buceros rhinoceros silvestris | reverse complement strand
GCAGGAATGTGTGTGTGTGTGTATCTGTGTGTGTGTATATCCACCTGTGTGTTAGGGAGTGTCTAGACCTAACAGTGTCATTCAGCCCAAGTCACCTGAAGCAATCCTGTGCTTGCTAGCACACTCTAGGCTGTACCACCTTCCATTACAGTCATAAAACCAGCCTTGAGTGCCAAGAGCCATCAAAAATATTCTATGTTCTGCCTTTGCACAGCAGAAACAGAATACATTTTGCTTGATGTCATCTTAGAAATAAGTAGTGACACTGGCAAAAATGAGGATAAGTACCATCATGGTATAGCTGCTAAGAGGCACAGAGGGATCTGTAATGACAGCAGAGGATCCTTAGCTTGGAAGTAAATTATTTGAGAAATCTTTCAGGGACTGTTGTTTGGACCCATCTTACTGGAGATTTCCTTTAATGTTGCAAAAAGTGGAAAAAAAAATGCAGAAACTTAGTGATTAGCTCAAAGTTTACAGGCACTGCCCATGTTGAAAAAGATGTGACTTTGAGAATTGCAAGAAGACAAGTTGCATAGACTCCAAAGTCATTCCTTTGGCAGCAAAAGCAATAATTTCTGCTCTAAGATGAAGACTGGTGGCTGAAAACTGCCAAGACAGCCAGGCAAGTGAGCATAACCAGTCCTACTGTATCTACATGTGACTAAGAAGATAGTGCTATAGGAAGGGCAAGTGCTTTCACAGGGCAGAAGCAAAAGCAAGATCCAGAAGCACAAATCATACTACTGAGGTGTCGTGTA
>NW_010391457.1:0-3266 GCF_000710305.1 Buceros rhinoceros silvestris | reverse complement strand
CGTGTAGGGTCCAGTTCAAGTACAAGAAATATTAAATCAATTTACAACAGATGCAGAGAAGCACAACTAAAATAATCATAGGGATGAAGGCAGAACTACGGAAGCTTGGCATATTTAGGCTCAAAAAATGAAAACCAATAGGAGTACAACTACTGTACATAAATACAGCAAAAATGCTGAAATCCTGAATGCCCATGCTGGCATGTAAATGTATTAGTAACATATAGTTTCAGAAAAAAGGGTTTCTGACCGACCATTCTTTATTGGTAGAGTCATAGGGACAAAAAAAAAAAAACAAAAAAAAAAACCTGAAGCAAAAAAACCAAAAGCACAACTTTAACTTGATTTCAGTTTCTAGGGAATAAAGAGTCATATTTAATCTGCTGGCCCTGCCTCATATCCCTAATGTTTGGGCTAGAGCACCATCTGTGGCCTCAGAACTACAGTGTTCTGGCATGGCTGGGTTTCTGGTCACTGGCACTGATTCTTCTGGGAGAATTCAACCTCTCAGGCACCTGTGGCAAAGGAAAGGTCATAACAGAAATTTCTGGAGGGTGTCAGGGATAACACAGATGCTGGATGGACCAACGTGGGGTGATGCAGTCCTGGACACACCAATTACAAACAAGGAAGAACCCATCAGGGCTGTGATAGGGAATAGGAGCCATGACTCTAATGATCCTGATACAGAGGAGCTCAAGATCCTGGGTGTAGTTAGGAAAGTGAGTAGCCCTGGACCTCATGAGAGAAAGCTGTGGCTTATTCAGGGAAGAGGTAGGTGGGAGGCAACTCTTGTAGGAGACAACTCTAAAGAGCAAAGTTGCTCAAAAGGGCCACCAAGTCTTTGAAGATAATCTTCTCCAAACACAAGAAAAGTCCTTGCTCAGGCTCAAGAAAAAAAAACACGACAGATCTACCAGGAGGCTGGCATGGCTGGAGAATGAATTCATGGCAGAACAAGGCAAAAAAAAAAGATGTACATGGGTTCTGGGAGTTCGGACAGACTATGAAAGAGGATACAGAAACACTGATAAGATGTGCAGAGATGCAATCAGACCCAAAGCTAAACCAAGGTTAGCAAAGGATATGAAAAGTAACATGAAGGGCTTCTGCTGCTACAAAAATAGTAAATAGGCAGGGAAATTATGTGCCTGCTTGCCAAATGGGTTGAGTAGCAGAAAATGCGGGCAAAGCTGCTCGGTGCCTTCTTCACCTCAGTCTTCACTGACACTCCTCCCAAGAGTTTTAGCCCAGAGGCAGCACTCGATGAAATTTTCATACATTAATTGTATTATCTGATCATTAGAGCTGCACTAATAATGACAATCTCCTTGTCCTCTTGGGGGCTGGTGGGTGCCCCAGCTGCTGGCCCAGCCCTGGTTTCGCAGCTCCTCGGGCTCCCTCCTACTGTTGCTGGTGGGGTGACCTCTTTAGAGGTTTGGAGATGAAGTGGCCTCAGGGCTACTGGCTCTCCTGTTCAGAGCTTGATGAGGCCACCCAGGGGAGCAATGGCTGACCCAGCTGGGAGTGTAGTGCTGAGCCACAGACTCCTCTGTGGCTCTTCTTCCTCTCTGTGAGTGGAGACGTGGCAGAGGTGTGGCTGTCAGGACCCCCACAAGAGCCTAAGAGGTGCTGTGGAGATCTTCTGCCTCAGATCTATCAGTGCTGCTGCAGGGGCCCAGTCTGGGGGCAGGAGGCCCGCTTCAGGAGGCAGAGGGACCAGAGGCAGCTGCAGGGATGCCCTTCCACTCCTCGGCAGCACAGACATCCCCCAAGCCCATCCGATGTCAAGCCTCCCTGCTGTACTGGCCCCTGATGGTATCAATCAGGTGGCTCACAAAGCTCATACTGTGCCCACTCAGGTCAGCCAGCAGCAGCTAGAACAGTATTTCCTCATCTGGGCCAATGTGGTGCATGTTATATAGGATGACTCACATTGCTCCTCCTGCTTGCCAGCAGTGACCCCCCCAAGACAAGCCCTAGCACCTGTTGCAGCCAGAGCAGCACAGGCCAGAGCAGATCTGGGTTCTCTTGGAACAGGGTCACCCAGTCATTGGCATAGAGGCCACCCACAAGAGCCCTGGGCACCAGCCCCACAGCGGATGGCTTGGATGCATCAGGGCAATAGAGATTGTGGGCAGCTGGGTGTCCAGGAGCAAGTCCTGCCTGGCAGCTGACAACTGATGATACCACAGGTGCTCTGATAACATGCTCTTCCAAGCTGTCATCTGCCCTCACCAAGTGCACGATGGAGGTGACCTTCCTCTTGCAGAGGGGGCACCTGCGCTGGCCCTCAGCCCACCGCAGGATGCACCCATAGCAGAACTGGTGGAGGCATGGCATGACGTAGCTGGCCTCCTCCCAGGTGTCCAGGCATATTGGACAGCGTTTGTCCAGCTCTGTGGCCATGCTCTCCACTCTCCAGCTGCGCTGGGCTGGGGGAAGCTGGGGATGTTGAGCTGCTCCGTCGCACCGACGCTGCAGCAGCAGCTGTTGTGCTAGAGAAGGACGAGAGGTCATGGTCACTGGCTGGCCTGCAGAGGGCTGGAGGCAACGGCCAGGTGCCTCAAGATGGAACCCCTGCCAGCTGCCCAGGGTGAGGTGTTGTCGCAGAAGAAAATCTTGATGTAGTTGTGATTAGGCAGCAATCTAAGATTTATTAATGGAGGAGGTAAATCAAAAGGTTGATCTTTAGTGGTGCTAAATCACTAACAAGTTTAAAATAAACAAGGTGACGCAGTTGAATATATTCCATTCCCTTCTAACCTGTTTCTTTCAATTCCATCCTTCTCCATTCCGTTCTGTTCAATTCCATTACATTCAATTCCATTCCTTTCAATTCCAGCCTGACTTAGTCCTGACCTTTTGTGGAGATTGGACCTGAGAGACGTCCTGATGCAGAGGGGATGCTGGACCCCACCCGCTGAAATCCAGGAGAGCTCAAAGGGTCTCGCTTTAGCATCACTATTTATAGGGTCTGAGATGATGGACTTTCATCAGATATTTTCCCACTCCAGCCCATCTTGGATGGCAAAATATTCTGGTATTTTCTGCCTGTTGCACAGGCCCCGGAATTGTTGATTTCTGATGTTTGGTATCCCCCCCCGGCCGGCCTCGACTCAAGTGTGAATGTACCAGGTTATCATAAGCCAAATACAGATGTACCAGGTGGTCCGGTGGCGACTATCTCCCAAGCACAAGGCTGGGAAAGTGGGGGCCCGCACACCAGGGAGGCTCCTTAGTGTTCTGCTCTGCCGTCTTCTGCA
>NW_010391456.1:0-11763 GCF_000710305.1 Buceros rhinoceros silvestris | reverse complement strand
AGGGCTCTGAGCAACCTGATCCAGTTGATAATGACCCCATTCACCGCAGGGTGAAAGGTCATCAATAGATTACCTTTAAAGGTCGCTTCCAATCAAAAAAATTCTATGATTCCATGATTTCTTACTTTGCAGTAGTATCACAGACATGACTGGGAGCTGTAGAAATGGAAAAAATTTTTTTAGCTGGCATAGCTCACAGAAAGGGCCATGCATTACATTATTCATTCAAAGTATTTTTCTTCTTCAGCGTGTGTTCAAGCCTCCTTACACAAAAAAAGTCCTTCAAGCATGAAGCATCATTTACTACTGCAATCCCAATGCCTTCTTCACAGCCCCACAACATCTTAACTCCATTTCATCAAGGAAATGACAGTGTCAGATACAGCTGCAAGATGGTGTCAGGGGCAGCACTGTCACCTGTGATGGGAAGGAGAGTTGTGAGGCTACATAAGCTTACTTCCTACTACTCCCTAAAAGGCAGAGCTGCGTGTTCCCTTATTAACCATCACTGCACACAGAAGAAATTCCGTCAAGGCTGCCAGATGGTGTAACTGAGAAATAACACACCATTTGTGAGGAATCTGCTCACCGTCAGAGTGCCAGGGTCACACCCCAGGAATGATGGATAAGAGCAGGGCTTGCCCTTGCAGGGCACTACCTGCCCCACTCATCTGCATACTTGCTGCCAGTGACATACATGTCAGAGTCAGCCTTGCTATCTGTGTCTTTACACAAAGTAGGTGGCACAAATAAACGAGGAGGCATATTCTTCTCACTTCCTTTCCTCTTAACCCATTTCTGCTTTTGCCTAGCTAAGCAAACCAATATGGGACAACAGGTTTTCAGTGTGATTGGCTGCTGCTTTAACGAATTTCATCTTTCAGAAAGCCAGTAACAGCTGCTGCTGCTGTCAGCACTGAAGAGAGGCATGTGATGGCCATTTTGCCATTATAACATGCTCCGCCCTGGATTCCCTCTATGTTCTTTAGCAGAAGAATGGAGAAAAACACATGTTTTTACTGACACAGAGAAGGCAACCATTCTCACAATCGTGGTTCACAGACAAAAAAAAAGAGGCCTTTGTGTTTGTAGCGGTAAGAAAAAGATGCTTTTCAGGCATCTTTGCATTCCCATGATCCAGTCAAAAGTATATTAGCATACAGTCCACTCACTAACAAAAAGCCAGTCCAACTGCACATTGAACTTATTCTCATGTGTAGTATGCATAAGAAGACGTTCCTCAGCAGATGAAAGTAATTTGTTGTTTCTTCCATGAAACACAAGTCTCTGGTTGATTAAAAAATTAAGAATTAGGTGATTAAGTCATTCTGTTATATAGTGTGCTATTTTTCCAGACAGATCTGAAAAACATGTTACATCCTCTTATATTACTCTTTTCTCTGGGAAACCTGTTTATCAATATTAATCTTGTTACTGGTTCCTCCTGAAGGGAACCACTGCAGTCAGAGTTAGCCCTCAACCAAAATGGAGATCTGAGCCTCTTCAGTTTCTAAAATGCTTAAAATCTAGAGGCAAATTATATATTTGGGCTATTATTTGAAAAAGTAATGGTGCTTCTGCTTTTAGTAATTGACAAAAATGAAAGACAGCCTGACTTTCATCACGACATTGATGAATCAATGTCAAGACATTCAAGTTCAGTGGTGTTTTGGGTCCTCACATAAACCTGATATTAACTTAACTTTCACGCTAGTAGAAAAATCAGTCCAGTTTCAAATATGCTTATAGTCCCGGTCAAGCACACCTGGCCACGTCATGCATGAGAAATTTCACCATTTTGGTGCTAAAGGTGGCCAGATGGGAAACAGAGGCAAAATGGACACATGGTAACAGATCATTTTGTTCTAATTATTCACTAATTTAGGGTCTGTATCTTTGAATTAGAAATCATGAGAAAATTGCCTTTGGTGATCTCTATGATCAGTGAGTCCGTGTCAGTCTGCAAAGGATGCAGCATCATACATAGGCTCTCGTCTGTTATATGGCTCCCTGTAATGATATCCCTGAATCCTGGAAAGCAGTGCAGACTGTCAGAGGTTTTGCTTGTTCAAAGTCGATTTTGCACCTCAGAGTTTTGTAAATTTTCACTGTGAAGGACTTCTTTTTGCTATTATCCCGCATAAAGCAGTATCAGTTCTGCTGAGAGGGAGTCTGGCTGGCATTTCTGCAGATTAATTGGATGTGCTGCTCTCATGCAAATTTTTCCTGTATTTTGCCTAAGTTGGGAAGGAGGTTTGCATACTGTAATTATAAAGCCTGTCCTCACCTTCTAGAGTCTGACACATATCCTTCATATTATTCTGAGTCCACCAGGAGAAAAACATGGCATATCAAAATTGTATGCAAATGAAACATTCATCCCTGGGAGACGTGGAAGAAAATTCACTGTAAGATGGGAGTTTCACGTCAACAGGAGCACTCAGTGGTGCGTCATTGACCAGAATCAGATGAATCCCAGTACGCCTGGAGGTGTTATGAACTGAACCATACAGAGAAGCCACCTTTTCCCTAACAAGCCTATTTAGACCCAGTTCCCCTGTTTCTGTCTATCATGACAGATAATACTTTCAACTTCTATTTCACAAAAACAGAGAAAAGATATCAACTCTCTGGGCTCATCGACAAAATACATGTGTTTGCACTTACTTATTGGTAAATTGTGGCCACCAGGATGAATCCAAGAAACAAAGCCTTAATTTGGGAATTTGGACAATAACTGAAACACAGGAGGTTCTTTCTGAACATCAGGAAACACATTCTTACTGTGAGGGTGACAAACACTGCCACAGGTTGCCCAGAGAGGTTGTGGAGTCTGAATCCTGGGAGATACTCAAAAGCTGACTGGTCATGGTCAGCAGCAACTAGCTATAAGTAGTCTTGTTTGAGCAGGTAGTTTGGACCACATGGCCCTCAGAGATCATCTAACCTCATCATTTTGTGATTCTCTGAACCTTGCTGTGCTAGCACAGTGATCTGGCTCACTAACTGAGGACAACTTCCATCTGACTAGTATGACCTTGGGCCTGTCTGCACATCTCAGTGAAGACAGTCCTTTAATTTGCCATTGTAAACCACCTCAAGCTGCAAACAGAGCATCCCCATAAATAGATTTCTTTAAAGCACATGCTTGACCCAGCACAATAAATCAACTGTTACAAAAGAAGGTGCAAAAGAATCAAGATTAAGCAAAGATAAGGATGTAATTACTCTTTTTCAGGGTGTCTTCTGTGTCCTGCTACCCATCCACTGTCAAGAAAAGAACAATCCAGGTGGTATGACTGGAGGGTATCACTGTTCTTGCCACGAGATATTAAAGTAGCAATGCCTAGGTGTGCAACAGCAGGAGCTTTCTATACACGTGGGAGTTTCCTATCACTCATCTTATTGGAAGGCATGACATATTGCTCTTTTTCCTCCTTTCTAAAGAACTTTGCCCTGATGTAAGCAAGGGTTTTTTAAAAAAAGCTGCTTCCTTCAATCTCAGAGGGTGAAACCCACTCCTTAGACAAGGTTCATTATGTGTAATCAAAAGCAAGAAAGAGTAACTCTTCTTGGGTACCTGGGTCTGTCTGCTTCACACCCTGCAGTGGACCTCGTCTTTGGAGCTCATTGTTGGAGCAACCATGAAGACGCTTCCCTTCTTCAGAGCCACAATCAGACCAATCCTAATTTTCTGTGTCCAGTTAGGACCATGGATATGAGCCTGTTCATCATCTTTCTCAAAGCTCACAAAGCACAGAGTGGGACTGCTAGGAATAACAGCTAATCAGAGGTATGAAGACTCAGACCAAAACCCTGTCCCGGCACAGTCACTTGTGCCTCACTGTCTAGGTGCCTTATCAGGTACAGTTTGATTTGCATCCCTGATAACAACTCAAGGCACTTCTTGGCCCTCTATGAACAGGGCAATGGGGAAAGCCAAATATTTTCAGAGTATCCCACCGAGCTCTTCATTCAATCACTTCCTGCCTTCCTTAGCTGAAGCTGCAGATGCAAGTTGTGCATTTATTTTAAATATCATTTGTGTGCATCACTCCACCCCCTGCTCTTTTTAGCAGAAGCTGTCAAATAGCAAAAATGGCCTTTGTTTTCTTTGTTGGAGACTTTACTTCTCTGCCTGCTCAATATAAAGTCCAGTCTATAAGCTTCATCTCCACTCAGTTACCTGGAGCCTTGAGAAGCAGCAGGCTACATGTAAAGGTGGAAAACAGAGTAGAAGAGCAATCAGTCGGGACTTTTTTACTAAGGCTCTCCAGAGGGATCTGGACTGGCTGGATTGATGAGCTGAGGCCAACAATATGATGTCCAACAAGGCCAAGTGCCGGGTCTTGCACTTGGCTCATAACAACGCCATGCAACACTCCAGGCTTGGGGAAGAGTGGATGGAAAGCTGTTCATCAGAAAAGGACCTGGGGCTGTTGGTCAACAGCCAACTGAATCTGAGCCAGCAGTGTGCCCAGGTGGCCAAGAAGGCCAACAGCATCCTGGCTTGTATCAGCAATAGTGTGGCCAGCAGGTGGAGGGAAGTGATTGTCCCCCTGTTCTCAGCACTGGTGAGGACACACCTTGAACACTGTGTCCAGTTTTGGGCCCGTCACTACAAGAAGGACATTGAGGTGCTGGAGTGTGTCCAGATAAGTGCAACGAGGCTGGCGAAGGGTCTAGAGCACAAGTCTGATGAGGAGCAGCTGAGGGAACTAGCCTGGAGGAGAGGAGGCTGAAGGGAAACCTTACTGCCCTCTACAACTACCTGAAAGGAGGTTGTAGCGAGGTGGGTGCCAGTCTGTTCTTCCAAGTAACAAGTGACAGGACAAGAGGAGATGGACTCAGCCAGGGGAGGTTTAGTTTGGGTACGACGAAAAATTTCTTTACAGAGAAGGTTGTGAAGCCCTGGAACAGGCTGCCCAGGGAAGTGGTGGATTCTCCATTTCTGGGGATCTATAAAAGACACATAGATGTGGTGCTTAGCAACATGGTTTAGATGTGACCTGTCAGTGCAGTGTGAATGGTTGGGCTTGACAATCTTAAAGGTCTCCTCCAACCAAAACGATTCTGTACTTCCAGAAAAACACCTGGATAGTGACACTTCATCAGCTGTTAGAAAGCTATTGATGCAACTTTGCCCTTATGGCAGGGAACAGTGGTAGATGTGTGGCATCTATAGTAGTATCCAAGGAGGTCTGCGAGGGAAAATACATTTTATGTCAACAGTGACCTACCTCTCTTGTGATTATTTGGTATAAAGTAAGGCTTCTTCTCCTTTATGCTCCTCCCAAATAAGAGAAACAACAGTCTTTGCTATCACAAGGCTGCTTGTATGTTAACTGCTGTTCCACTTTGCACTTCAGAAGCAGCAGCTTCTTACCTCTGCTCTTTGTTTATTGTCAGCTAATTTCTCTTGTCAGCTGAAGAATTCCGTAGCTGAAAAAGGATGAGACTAGAGGAGGTGCAGAATAAGCAGCCCTAGCAAGTGAGGAACCTGTGAGTTTAGCTGGGGTGCATTTTAGTTCAGTCACAAGCTCTCAAACCACCTCTAGGAAATACTCTGACAGATCCACAGACAGAGGCCTTTTTGTCTTGAATATTTCTCCCAACTGAAATAGATTTTCTTCAAAAACTGCTTGTTCCCCTTTTGGGGTCACTTTGCCTCAGTACTGGAATGATTGGGTTTATTGCTGCTAATACTTACAAACAGTGAATTTCAAAGTCTTGTGAATATTTCACGGAAACAGAAGCATAGCACAAATAAATTTACATCAATACGTTTAACTTTGCAGAGTGATTGAAGTTATTTTCAGCAGAACTTTAATAGGTATTCATCAGTGGCTGGGAGGTGAGAGCTTCATGACAATATAATACCTGACCCAGATTTTCACACTGGAAACATTAATGCATGTGGCCATCAAGGGACAGAAGCTGTGCTTACAGGCCAGTCTAATGAGGAAGAACATTCATCTACTAAGTGAAAGAGTAGAAACTAGGTGAAGGCAAATCAGTGAAAGCAGTGTCCTGCATGAAACATCTCTAGTCATAATGTCAAAGCGTTACCTAGTGAAAACGATACTTAAAACTCAGAGGGGCTCACTTCCATTCAATTCACAGCTAGTCATCACTGCAAGTGTGAGGAATACACACAAAAGACAATAAGAGCCTGAACTCAGTTAATTAATTGTTCCCTCTGAATTATTTATTCAGCTCAAAAAATAGCCATAGTTTTTTGCTGCGCAAGGAGAAATTTTGAAGTCATCTCACAAAAGCTGCTTACTAATTCCTTGATGAAGACAGAGTTTGTAGAGAGATGATACAAAGCAGAGCTTGAGTGACTGCTTAAGACACTTGACATGAAATGCTGATTTAAGTGAGTTTCGCCATCAACTTCAGAGCCACTATTTCCTCTCCAGCTCAACATAGCTGTCTAATAAACAGCTGGTATTCAAATATCGCAGGCAAACATGTCAATTTTTATACATGCTTTTTTCAAAGCCAAAGCTGACAGCTTCGCACAGCTGCCTGTGCATATGTACCCTCTGTGCGATGCTAATGGTCTCTGCAAAATGTACTTGTGTATTAGTCTGATCCTGCAGAACACTGGGCTATGATTCAATAGAGCATTTAAATGTGTGCTTAGTTTTGCGCGTCCAAGTTGCCAACAGGGAGCAAATATTTAAGTGTTTAGCTGGACCACAGAAAAGAGACCGCTGCCTTGTAAGATGAGCTCTGACACAACATATATTTTAACTGGAAAAGCAACACAGTTTTGTGGTAGTTTTGAAACAACTGGAAAAAAGTTTTGAAGTATCTTAGGACAAGTAAACATAATGGGTTTGGGGTTTGATTGGGTTTTTTGGTTTGTTTTTTTTTTAAGCAGAAACTACAAATCATTCCAACAGATACATTAGATGTGCCAAAAACATGTGGAAATTATGATATACATTGAAAGGTTAAAAAAATATTTTGAATTGAAGCATGCTAGTCAGCCTTCTCTTTTCAAAAATTACATTCACATCCTAGTCTGCCAGATTGAAGATTACATCATCCGATTAGTACAGAAAGAATTAAGCAAGGTAGATATTGTTGTTGCTATAGTCATTACTGTCATTATTATTCTAAATAATAAAGTATTTTTTATAACCACAGACCATAAGAAGGGGTGAGGCATTGTGTTGCTAGATCAGCTTAAAAATAACCCGAATTTTTCCCTTTGCTTTAAAGACAAAATACCAAAAAGCTAAAGCCAGACTCTTGGAAGTAAACATACAGAAACTCTCTGCTTAGGGATAGATGGATAGACTCCACAGCAGGGCTCTGCTTCCAGAGCATTGTTCCTATGAGGAAAACTTCAGCCAACTTACCAAGACTTACTAACTTACTCAGGGCTTAGGCAGGCACTCCGATTTTGATGCAGTGATTTAAAATATTACTATCATTATGCATTCATCTTTTTTTCTACGAGGACTAGCAAAAATTGTGTGTCCTGGTTACAGCATACTAGAGTTTAAAACTAGTGAAGACTGAGTTATACAGGTGTCTGTGAAATTCTTCACCTGCGCAGTGTCTGAATGCTATAACATGGTGTCCAAAGGCTAGTAGAGTATTTTACAGTAATTAAAATCAGATGTGACAGAGAACTACTCTACACTCTTCATAACAGTGTTATTCACAGTTCTCTTTACAATTAAGATGTATGCTGTTAAGAGCAGTATTGAAAGAGCAGTTTATTACTCCCAAGTTCATGGGAAATATTCTTTGTTCCTATAAAAAGCAACAGTATCATGTTACCAGAAATGTCCTTGACCATAATTGTAATTTTCTCCCATAGGCAGATATTTCTCATTTTAAAAACAGTCTTTCAACTTCTGATCAGTTAAAAAAAGTAATTTCCTTCCTACTTATTGTATCCTTCAACGGCTTTTCTGGAAAACACAGGGTCATTTCCGTGCCATAAACTTGTCTTTCATTAACTGAGTGTCTCTGAGCTGTACCTTCAACACCAGGCTATGGATTATAACCTGAACAGAAGTGGCTCCAAATCAAACAAAAATGTTAAGAAAAATGCCTGCAGGGATGTACTAACTGCTGAGGAAAAGATTAGCTGTTGCTGTTCATGGTATTCTGCTGCATTGTAACCCAATTTCAAAACGGAGCAAATGAATGGAATTAAACAAGAAGAAACAACAGGACATATTAAAACACCATATTAAGACATTTGCAGCAGGGGAATTACATAAACTAACAGTGTGTTAGTCATAGACATTTGCAGCAGAAAAATTGAGTTGCCATGGAACATGCTGACGGTGTTTAAAAACTAAGGAACTGAGAGCCTGACAGTGTAGGTGTATCTCTGTAGTGTTATTGGTGGTCAAAAGATATGTCAGGGCTAAGGCAGGTTGATCTAGCACCTCTTTGTTGTTTACAAACCATCCTTTTGGTATCAGTGCTATTAAGATCTATATGACACACTATGTTTCTTGGACAGACAAGGTTAAAGAATTCACATTTGCAGAGCTGAAAAATTATCAGGAGAAAAGTAACAGTGTCAAGAGAAGAAAAACTCAAAAGGTTTTTTTTTTGTATTAATGCTAAAGGACTGCATTTCAAGGCTGTAACAGTGGTGCTGAATATTAACGGACAAATGCCAAGGAAAGGAATTTGCAGGAAGTTTATTTTCCATATCTCCGTTTTCTTCATTATTTTTCCACTCAATAAGATGCTTTTGACTCATTCCCCTAAGTAGGACTAATTATCAAGACAATTAAAGCATGAGACTTCTTCCCAAAAAATGACACTGGATGGCTTTTGTTCCTTTAGCTGTGATATTCCAACATACCAGGTTTGCTCCTCTGAAAATCAGGAGTTTCTTGTTTTGTCTTTTTACCATGGACCCTCACTCAAGCCATTTCAATCTATAAGCCCTTGCCAAAAGTAATTAGACTTTTCTCTAAGGGTCAGCCATATGAAGCCATCTTCGGATGCCCCAGCAACTTTCACTAAAAAAAATCAAGTCACTCAGCAAAGAGAACAGCCAGTATTAGTAGTTCAGTTTCTTCTCGAATACAAGTGATACCAGTCTCCTGGTGTTAACCAGCACAACAGAAAAAGCGAGACACTGGCTGAGGTGAGGAAAGCAACAGCACTACTCTGAGGAGGTGAGAGAAGAGATGCTGGGAATGACTAGCCAACACCTCTGCAGATCAAGAAGCCATTTCAGTACCATGTTAATTCCTGGACACACTGCTGCTCACAATTAAAGATGGATGTTTCTTCTTGTTACTTCAGCTATCCTGACAACACTACGATGTTTTTTCCAACATGGAATCTAGAAGTCACCCTCAAAGCTGAAAGAAAGTTCACAGATAGTGCAGCCAGAGGCTAGTTCAGAAGTTTTTTCCTGCTGCAAAGATTTATGTCAGTATACGTACATTACCATCACAGCCAAGCACTTCAGAAATAAAAATGAAAGCACTATTGTTAGTACTTCTCTTCTAAATGATAATAACCGCTCAGGAAAACAGGGAAAAGTTTCAGTGCTGAGAAGTGCAATGGTTTATGCTGTGTCCCCAGCTAGCTGGCCCTAACAGCGGGCCACACTGCAGCTCAAAGGGATTTCTTTCCCCAGGCACTTCATGTCTGTTCTCCTGTGTCTTAAACACTAACATTCTGTTTCAGGTATTTGATGGACATTTTTGGTCATAACTTATTTGCTTAATTTCTCCAGAGTGTTCAAGAATTTGGGTTTCTTTCTCCACATGACTCTATTCAAAGTACCATTCTCCTTGACCAGGAGCACCTTCAAGGGGTCCAAAAACTATCAAAGACCTTGAAAGTTCAAGAGAAAAGACCAAATTAATTTTAAGGGCTTTGCATCTGGGGAAATATCCTTGCAAAAGCTGTAACTCTAAATCATAATAACAGGAAACAAATATCACTAGCCTCTTCAGCTGTGGAAAGGCAAAAGAAGAATACAATCTGGTCTCTATAGAGCCATTCATAAAGGGTCTACAGAGAGTCTTTACATCACTCAAATGTCTTGGGGAAAGATGTGAAGAGAAAGTACACACCTTGGCATATTGTAAATGCTAAAAGAAAGCAAGGTGTCACATCTTAGCAAATAAATGCTCTGAACACTTCAGAGTATCCACTTATCTCTTTTCTTGGACTCATAGCTGGATGAATCATAGAATTAGAGAATATCTAAAGCTGAAAGGGTCATCGAGTCCAACTCCCCGCTTCTTGCAGGACTACCTAAAACTGAACCATATGATTAAGAGTGTTGTCCAGATGCTCCTTCATCTCTGACAGGCTTGATGTCGTGACCACTTACTTCCCTGGAGAGACTGTTCCAGTGACCAACCACCCTGATACCCAGTCTGAATCTTCCCTGATGCAGCTTCATTACAGCTGGTCACCAGATAGAGGAGATCAGCATCTCCCCCTCCACTGCCCACCTTGAGGAAGGTGTAGACTGGGATAAGGTCATCCCTCAGCCTTCTCTTCTCCAAGCTGGGAGACTCCAAACGAAGTGACCTCAGCTGCTTCTTCCTAAATCATGCCCTCAAGACCTTTCACCATCTTGGTAGCTCTCCCTCAGACAGACTTCAGTAGTTTTGTATTCTTCTTTACTGAGGTGCCCAAAACTACTCCACAGTGAGGTGGAGCTGCACCAGTGCATTGTAGAGTGGGACAGCCACCTCCCTCAACTGGCCAGCTACACTGTGCTTGATGCACCCCAGGACATGGTGGCCCCTTTGGCTTTTAGGGCACACTCACATTCAACTTGTCAAGAACCCAAATCCCCAGATCTCTTTCCACGGGGCTGCTATCCAGCCTCTTGTCCCCCAATTTGTATGCATAATCATGATTACCCCATCCGAAGTGGAGAATCCAGCACTTGTTCCTGTCAAATTTCATACAGTTGGTGATTACCCAACTCTTTAACCTATCCAGATCTTCCTGTAAGGCCACTCTATCCTTGAGCAAGTGCACAGCTTCTTCTAGTTTAGTATCATTGGCAAAATTCCCTAATGTACATTCGATTCCTGTGTCCAGATTACTTATAAAAACATTAAAGAGCCTTCCTGTAAGGCCACTCTATCCTTGAGCAAGTGCACAGCTTCTTCTAGTTTAGTATCATTGGCAAAATTCCCTAATGTACATTCGATTCCTGTGTCCAGATCACTTACAAAAACATTAAAGAGCATTGGCCCTAAAATTCAACCCTGGGGAACCCTGCTGGTGACCTGCCATCAGTCCAGTGTAACCCCATTTACCACAATTCTTTGAGCCTGACCCATCAGTAAATTGCTCATCCACTGTATTCTGGACCTGTTTAAATGTATACTGGACATTTTGTCCAGAAGGATGCTGTGACAGACATAATCAAAAACTGTGCTAAAATCAAAAACGCCACTTCAACTGTCTTCCCTTTGTCAACTAAATGTGTGACCTTGTGTCGCAGTTTGAAAAGGGGGGCTGTTTCCCCACCGCAAGGAATGCAACAAGATAGTGTATGTGTCGTCTGAGAAAAGTTTAATAATGCAGACGCCCTTGAAGTTAAACCGGCCTGGAAAAGGGAGAGAAAGAGATAAGGGAGAATAGATAAAAGTATACAGTTATATGGTGTACAGTTCTCCCGATCGGACCAATCCCCGCCACTTATAAACCTCGCTCCACGATGGCTCACCATGCTGGGGAGGGGGAGGAAAAGTCCAGCCCGTAATCCGTCCACCTGACGAAAAAGCTCTC
>NW_010391455.1:41449-46478 GCF_000710305.1 Buceros rhinoceros silvestris | reverse complement strand
AGGGGTAGTTCTGATGTTGTAACAAGTGCAAGCGCCCACTCCCGAGCTTGACCTTGTCCTTATTTATCCCCGTTTAGACTCACACAACACGAGTGCACTCCTTTCAGTTAGGTCTGAGATGAGAGTTCTCTGGCAGCATCCAGAAAAGGCTTTTAGGACTCACCGATATAATAGAAAAGGATTTACCCACAGTGTCTACCTAACGCCTTGGCTTATTTCTTAGTTGCACGCAGCTCTAGTTGACTCCTCGGGCTGTTAATCCATCGCTACTTTTTTACGTTGCAGGTGCTCTGCCGGTACCAGCACGTTTGGACTATTGATCTGCGCCTCCGTCCAGCTTTCCTGAGCGGCATAATGCAAGCGGCTGGTAGGCAGTGTGGGGAGATGAGTTAGCTCGGTAGGGAAATACCTTCTTCACCAGTAGGCAAGCTCTTAGTGAGTGCAGAGCCTACCGAGACAGCTTTAATTACGTTTTGGCAACAATGACAAATTGACTACAATACTGTGGAGCTCAGTAGTGACTGAGAAATCAGCCAGAAGGAAGGAATCTCATACCGTTGCAACTACGCAGCCAGTGTCTGTGGCACATACAATCTATGCCAAAGTTCATGAGTTCTAAAAGATGATAATAACACTTTGATATGGAATGTGTTCCAGAAGTTTTCTGTTGAGTTCAAACCAGAATTAATTTTTGGAACACCTGCAGTCCGTAATAGCCATGAAGAATCCAAGTTTGCCATAAAATAACTTATTTTATTTGCCATAAAATAACTTATTTTTTTATGGCCTTATTAGGACAGATTAATCACTGAGACTTGTATCTTGTATTTACAAGTCTCTACATTCGTTTAGCCATGCATTAGTAGTTGTTTAGCTTAAAAGTCATCTGTCCGAGTCAATATAAATCCCTGCTAGGACATTTGTACCTTGGTTTAAAACTGATTCTGCTAACTTAATGGGTTGATCTGTGCAAAACCAAAATAAATCGTGTTTAAATCCTAGCATTATCTTTGGGAAAGCTGTGTGAGCTTACATTTCAGTAAGCCTGTATGAAATTACACTCTTCCTTAGGCACGTGTATGCATGAGGTCTAATTTGTCCAGTTTTGTTTTGCCCACTGTTATTATTCCACAGTTGAAAATGTTAATAGGACTTTTTCCTGAAAGGTAACAAGCCTCCAGCAATGTTGCCAAAGCGTGCCGAATACCTGCTGAAGGATGTAAGAAGGATGGCAAAATACTACCAAGTGCCTCTACAGATTTCAGCAGACAGCTTCCAGCACATCCTTGGCAAAAGTGAGTGACTCGGCTGAGCTGCCGTCTTTCAACTGTAGCACTCCTAGTTCAGGTTCTCCCCAACAGTAAGGTGACGATGGATCCCCTGTCCACAGCCTCTTCCTGTACCTGTGAGCAAAATGAAGTGGGGACATTTTTAACCATAAAAGGAATTTCTGGAGAAATGTGGTTGTGAATTCTGTTAGCATGGAAGATACTGTGAATCAGCATGAACTTTTACTGTTTGGGGACTCTTACAGAGAAAGAAATTTTCTCTTACAGAGAAAATCATACTATTCCCAGGTAGCACTTGTGCAGATCGTATCTGTTCCTGACCCTGTGCCTTTCTTCAGTCTATTTCTCTGTCTCCCCACTAATCCCAGGCACCCTTGGGGCCATGCGCTTTCTAACAGCTGTTGATATGACACAACCACAACACTTGGAACCCTTATCTAGGGAGTTCTGGATACGTTTTTGGTCACAGGTCAGTATTTTATGAAGCCAACTTCTTGTTCCTTTCTCTGTCCCCCTTCCCGTCCCACTTTGTTCAAATGAGGAATCTGAGCAAGGAGGGGAAATGTGTTCTAATGAGAAGTCGTAGCAGGAGACATAAGGTCATAGTGGTTCTGGAGCCTTTACAAGAAAATAACTAGTTTATAGTCTGCTTAATTTGCCTTCTTTTAGGTGGGTATGGTGAGTCCCGTGGGCTGCGTGGATCGGTAGCTGGTAACAGAAAGCACTTAATACATTCTTAGATTAGGTGACTGAAAATTTTTTCTGAGGAAATTTCTCCAGCAACTAAAATATTGTTTTTATTTCCGTTTTCTTAGAAATCTTGCTTTCGAGTCCAGAGCTGAACTTTTGTTCTCAAGCATTGAATTATTTATTTTATTCTTTTACCAGCATGAAGATACCAGTCAGCCGGAGAATATACTGTCTGTAAGTGTTTCTTTTTTGTTGGTTCTTCTGCGTTTCTGATACAGATTCTCATTTCTCACTTGGATCGGTAATAGGCATGAAGTCAGCTTAGTCAAATAATCACTTGGAGTTTTGAAAAACTTCAGCTAGAACCAGAATGTCCTTTTTTTTAATTCATGTGGCAAGACACCCAGGATGGGCAAGGAATTATCTGTTAATGCTGATTTATTAACAGTGGCAAAAGCATAAAGAATGCTTTCAGAACATGTTGAGGTTTTCCCGTTATATGAAATCTTGAGGTAAAACTGCAACACTTTGGGGAAGTTGGCTTTCCTTGGGAAGCTGACTTTCCTTGGTGTGACGCAGACAGGCTTCAGTGCTGTATTGCCCTTTTACGTGCTTAGAAGTTGTGTTGTTTTCATGTATTTTCTTTCGCTGTTTAGATTTTGTTGTTACAATAGAAGTTCTAATAGCATCTAAGTTAGTATACCATAAGATCCTCTTTAAGGGCTCTCACTTCTACATTATTTTATTTTTTAAGTTCTTGGAATATGAAGAGAGGAATTGTCCATGACTAGTCTCTCCTATCCCTGTTTGAAACCCAAAACTTGCAGCCTTACTGTTTCCCCACAGTCTAGCCCTTGCACTTCGGCTTTGCCTTAGTGTACCTTTTTTACCAGAATTTCAGCAGAGATTTGCATTTTCCCTTTCCAAGAGGCAAAATTTAACGGATATAATTAAACTGTGGCGTGTTACCCCTGGCAGGCAACTTATCACCATTCGGATGCTGCTTGCCTTCCCCCACTGGCCAGTGGGACAGGGGAAGAGGAAAAGAAGAATAAAAGCAATATGAGTCAAGATAAAATTACTTAACAATCCAAGGAGAATTGGAAGAAGAGACAAAGAACACAAAACAAATGACGCGAAGGCAATCATTCACCACCTCCCATAGGTAGACTGAGGCCCGGCCAGTTCCCAAGAAAAAGGGAACTTCCCTAAACCCCGTCCAGACTTCTTATTGCCGAGTATGATGTTATACGGCACGGATTATCTCTTTGGTTAGTTTGGGTCATCTGCCTTGTTGCGTCCACTCCCAACCCCTTGCACCCTCGATTTATTCACTGGAGGGAGAGTAAGAAACAGAGGAGGCATTGACACTGTGCAAACATGGTTCAACAGCAGCTAAAACACTAGAGTGGTATCGGCACTGATTTGGGCACAGATCTAAAACACAAAACCACAAGAGCTGCTGTGAAGAAAATCCATCCCAGCCAGACTTGGTACATAGACATAGACTATTTCTGTATCTGAATCCATCGTTATTTAAATAAAGCAAGGACATGCAGAACTCCAGAGAAACAAACTTCATACTCAGAAAGACTTCTAGGTAATTTAGTCACCGTTTGGTGGTCTATGAGTATCCTGGCTGTGTTCAGCAAGGCAGAGGGGTAGGCGTCTCCTTATTTGCTTATGGCTGTCTTCAGTCACCCCTGCAGCAAGTACTAGACTTTCTTCTGGAAATAAGCCATCCAGAGGTAGGTGAGGGGTCCCAACGCTTTCATCTGAGTCTTGATAGATGAATTTATTTTACACATCAACTAGAAAAAATGGAATGTTGTTTACTTGATACAGTTCCTTAGTAATTCTTTAGTTATTTTTTCAGTCAGCAATAATTTCACATAAATTACTAAAGGAGCAATGTATAGTCTTTGAATCCTTCCACAGTCCAAGTAAAAACACCTTCTGGGCTAAAATAGTGAGGACCAGATACTAGGTATCTCTGTAAATATTGCAGTGTAAACAGTGTGGTTACCCAGGCCATGGTTACGCGGCATTTTGTTCTCTTCCTACATTTGTTTATCTCCTGTTCAAGCAGAGTCAAAGCTCCTAACCTCCCTGATGTGGAAATAGGAGGAGGTATAAGAAAATGTGGATGCTAAACAAAAAAAGTGATTGAGAGAAGAAAGAATAAATCATTGACACCTGCATGTGCAGGGTTACTGGTCTGCTTGCTATACTGTAAGCATTTTTAAATTTTTTCTTAAGAAAAGGTATGTCATTCAGGTAGATGGCACGGAAGTTAACATTTTTTGTGAAATACTTTATTGAAATAGGTACTTGTTACTTCGATGTCACCCAGTAAACACTGGACCATTACCTTTGGCTACTTTACCTCTGGCTTTACCTCATTCCTGTGTGGCAGAGACGCAGTGGAGGCTAAAAAGATCCTGCAGTAACACTAGCAACTGTTTGACCTCTGTGAATTACAGTCTCTTTCAGGCAGTATCACTTACAGATCCTATGTGGCTACATTTGTCATACAAACTGTTTTTGTCTTGGCAGGCTTGTACAGTAAGATTTTCTTTTTCAGAACAATTTTTATCTGATACATCATTGGATCAGAGGTTAAACTTAGTATTTGTCTTTTTTTTCTGGACATTTTTTTTCTGTACAGGAACTCCTTAAGGTGCAGATTTGGGGCTGGAAGTTTACAATATCCTTTCTACTTTGTATCTGACAGTTAATAAATGATGAATGGGTTGCGAATACAGCAGACGGTTGTGCGAGAAGTGCTTTAAGGGTAGTTTGTAAATTTTTTAGTAACAGACCTTGGGTGATAATACTGAAGATTAAATAAATTAGACCATAATAGGAATTAGAATATTTAGTATTCATTACATCGTCTTTTCTCAGGTTGCCAGGCAGGCTGGGCTATCATCAGAGCTTGCCCAGAAGCTACTTGAAATGATTTCATCCTCTGCAGTGAAGAACCGACTGAAAGAGACTACAGACGAAGCAATAAAATACGGGGTGAGATGCTTCCAGTGTTATCACAG
>NW_010391455.1:23733-41297 GCF_000710305.1 Buceros rhinoceros silvestris | reverse complement strand
GAATACTGGGAAGCAAGGAGCGATGAAGGTTTTGATAAGAAAACACTGTATAGACTGTCTCTCTTAGACAGTCTTTGGTTTTTGAACTTGTGAAAGCTAACTCACTGTGGCTGGTAGTTAATCTCACTGTCATCTGGGAAACCAAGGCTGACCCATTCAGCTCACTCCAGCTGGACAGCAAGGATGGAGAGCTCCAGGATCAGTACTAAGAGATACTAAGAGATAACTTGACAGAAAACGGAATTTATCAGGTTTTGGGTTTTTTTTTTTTTTTTTTGCTCCTTCAAAAGGGGCATCCAGGCTCTGGAGAGTCCCCTACTTTCTGATGGCTCCATTAGACTCATATTAAGAATAAAGAAAGTGAAAAGAAGGGGAGGGGGAAAAAAGTCAAAGTAACTGCTTTTTATTCCTGAAGATTGATCATGTGTCTGTGAAAATGTCTCATCACATTCTCTGTTTCATCTCCATGGTGTCAATAGGCATTTGGGATGCCTGCAGTTGTGGCACATTTTAATGGCGAACCTCATCTGTTCTTTGGCTCCGATCGTTTAGAGCTGCTTGGCAGCATTATTGGTGAGTGTACCTAATAATAACATCACTTTCGGTTTCACGCTTTCACCCTCTTCTAAAGAAATGCGTAATACAGCTAAGTAAAACACTCTTAAGGTTCTTCCAAATATTAAATAATGTTGGTTATCCTTCTCAAGGGACGGAAGTGCTGATTGGAATGTGTCTCAATACAGTCAGAGTGACCAAAGGTGTAGTCCTTTTCCCAGCAAGAAGTAACTTGAGTTCTCCATCCTTTCTTGGTACATTTCTGGGCTTTGTGCTCCACATGCCATTCTCAAATTATTACTGAAACTCTTTTAGTTTTCAAAATGTTCGGATTTAACCTATTGGTACTTTGGTACTGGGCATTAGGTCATTAGGTCTTGGCTAAGATTGACTATAGCTGATAATGCTTTTTTTTTTTTTTTTGTAGTTTGAACATTTTCATTTTGTATCTGTTCCTTCTTAATAAAAAGCACATTATCACAGCTCCTCAATCCATAACCTCTATTAGTAGAAAAATTAAATTTTTAAAGAGAATTGGAATAGGTTGTGATAACTAATAAAACTCAGTTCCCTGCTTTTACATGAGTTAAAGAGCATGTGATCACTGATCCCAAGATTTGGCACTTAGAGAGAGTTTATCATTAGAAAGTTAAGTATATAATTAGCACTGATGCATTTGTTGTTAAGATTTTCTGCTGAAATTTTTCAATGTAAAATGAAATCAGTCATAGGCTTAAACAGAGGGGTTATTTTGAGGTTTATTTTCTTTTCTGGATGTGTTTCTGATTCCATAAAAATATCCTTGATGAAAATGAGAGCAAGGAAGATCATAGTCACTAATCCTGATTGGAATTTTACAGGTTTCTAGTCTCAACTCCAAGGACTTCAACAGGTTTTCTTTTTGTTTCTCTGACTCACCAGCCTTCCACCCTTTTTCTCTTCCTTACCCCTAGCCCCTTAGAAAAGGAATGGTAAAAAGAATTGGCTTCATCCTCATGTGGAGTGCCCCAAATCTGCAGAACCTCTTGTATGTGTCAGAGGAAAATAATTCTTCTGTACAGCTTCAGATGTGACTAGGCAGTGAAGGATCTGTGGAGCTGGCTGAAGCATGCCAAACAAGATACAAATCTGTATTCATCACCAGTAGTTACCCTTCCAGAGAGGAGGAGGAGTAGTCATCCAGCTGCAGAAATGTGACTGGCCAGTCGCTTCTATGTATTTAATTTTAACTTTCTCTTTTCTGCTGGTTTGTCTTGCAGGTGAAAAATGGCTCGGACCAGTTCCTACCCCCAAGATGTGAGAAGTCTTGGGAAATATATAAGAATGAAAATATCTGTGTACATGATCAATCTTCGGTGATTTTCTGAATATATCTGATTTTACGGATACATAACAGCTAATTTTATAGCTCAGTCTCCTCTCTCTAATTTTGAAGAAGTTCAGGGTTTGCCGGCATTACCAGCCTGATAAGGTCTTTACCAATACAAACATGCTTCTTTTCTCTCAACAGATTAATGATTAACATTAAAGATTAAACATTAAATATTTAACTTCTTGCAGATTAAACACTCTTCATTCCTGATGAATTCTCTTTCTCTTACCCTAAAAGCATGAGGATTAAATTGTTATGGGACTGAGATCTCTGGGTTTCTCCTATCTTCCTGCTTGTCCTTTAGAAATACGCACACATACATCCTCAGAGAAGCTGGCCACATTCTCCTTTTCTTTTAACTCCAAGGTACTACATAGACACTAGAAGCATAGGACAAGGTATTCATGCTTCCTTTTACTCCGCAGCAGGGCAACTGGAGGAGACACGAGAGAGAAGAGTGGAAGAGAGGGGGACAACTCAAGTCCCAAGAAAAGCCTAGGGAACCAATCAAGTATTTCAAAAGGAACTGTTCCCCCCTGGGACAGTATTTTACACACCTTCCTCTGCAGTGACTGACGTTTGAGGAGACCACCACACGCATGCATTCTCAGGCACTAACCCCAGACTTTGCAGAGGGTTTTTAATTAATTCCAGTTACAGTAATGTCGTGGATGTCAGTGGTGTATGTCATGTAAGTTTAGTTGATAACTGAACCAGACCGTGTTTTGCTTCCTCAAGGATGTCCAAATTGCTACCTGTCCAAAGGTGACTTGGATACGGCTACAAGGGACTTCAGGGGAAAGATATGCAACCAATAAAATTAAGAAATTTCACTCTGAAATAGTTTGAACCTGGCCCTGTATTGGCTGAATTGGAATAATACACCCAAATTAATTGCATTTGTATGAAGCTTGGTTTCTCAGTGATTCCTGGCTGTCTCTGACACATCGCTGAAGGAAGCAGAAGAACTAGCAGCAGCTGAAATCCCATTTCTTTGTCTCTTTCTGATCTTTAAGGTAAAGCCTACTCATGCTTGTTCACTTGAACAGCAAGTCCTGGAACAAAGAATCGCAAAATCCGTATCCTTCATGTTCTTAGAGCTGTAAGTGTTGTGGGACTATCATTTGTTCTCTCATCCACAATTTTTCCCTCTTGCATCTCTTTCAGGTGTTCAGGAAATATCCTAAAATTTGCAAACTCCTTCCTGCTTTCCACCAGTTTACCCATTAGTCTTTGGGCAAATCAAGCCTGGAATTTAAGGAAATCTTTGTGAGATATAGGAGGCTACATTCATTTAGGAGTAAGAATGACAGGGAAGTTATCATGTATGTGGATGCCATAGGTTTCTTTGAGTGCCTTGAAGCCATGTTAAATTTTTTACCTCCATGAGGTAAAATTTCAACCAAAATTTCCCTCCATGAAATTTGCCAGTGTCCAATCTGTACTATCAAGCTGATTCTAAGGTTGTGATAAAAACGGAATGACTAAACCAGCACTTTAAGCCAGATCATCCCAGTGACCTGGGACCACTGCCACAGGTTAGTGCTGTCTCAGAAATGGGTAAATGCGCTTTTGGGGAGGTAGTGAACTCTCCTGGGAAGGTGGGGAGGATGCAAGGAACATCTTGAAATAACCTCATGGTGAAGCTCAGGATCTCATGAAACTCTGTCCTTTGAACCAGGTTGACTGAAAAAAAACAGCCTTTGTGACAGTTGATTTGGCAGATTGACCAAATGAGATGGATCTTAAAAATGTATATATGTTCCAAAATAATCTTAAAGGCCCTTAGACAGCAATGCTTATTGTATACCTGCTTTGAGCAAAATTTGCCTGTTTGGGAGCAGAGCTTTGAGGAGGTTCTGCCTCTTGTTCAGGCAACCTTACTCCTCTGTTACAGGGACCTGGTTGATCATGAGCACAACCTCTTGGCAGACACTGGTGATTACTCCAGTAAACACTGGACAGCTACCCTGTCATTCTCAGTACTTGTCTTTGGCGTAGCATCCGTTTAACTAGTGTCAGTGCTGAGTACCAGCTTCTTTACATGGTTTCCTTTTCAGATCTGCTGTCTGTAAATGTCAGTCTGCTGCAAAACCGATGGCCACTGCAACACAGAACTGAACTGTTTACCTGGCTGCTCTGAATGCCACCAGGGCAGCTAAGAGCCGAGCACTGAAAAAACACTGGGGATCTAAACCGTTCCATCTTTTTACCAGGCACGGGGGGTCGTCGCTAAGCAGTCGTGAGAGCTGCCAGCTATTTAGGAATAACTGGAAGAATTTTCTTCCATAAGGATGATATCTCTCCTACTTAGCTATATGCCATAATAGTTCCCGAGACCCTCACATCCACTTGAATTTCAAGGTAGCATGCTGTTGAGTTGTCAGTCCAGGGCAAGGAAAGGGACTTTGAGCCAAAAGAGAGACTCTCAGTGGCAGAGGCAAAACTGGACTATGAACTCAAGGGAACAAAGTTGGAGTTGTATTCCCCTTTGCTCTATTACAGACCTCACCAGGAGATCCAGTCCCATTTCCCATGTCTGGAAAAGCTGTGAAAGTGGCACGGAGAAGTAGGTCCTGCCAATTCTAGGCTGAAAGCAAAGAAGGAAGCGTAGAGATAGGCACAAAATCATGAAATGAGCAAAAGAAACTGGTTGAGTAAAATAATGAAGCCATAGGAAGCAGAGGATAGGTGCAGAGAAAGCTAGATTGCATTTGAACAGAGAAAAATAAAGAATGAGAATAAAATTAAGCATGGATTAGGGCAGAAGGAGGTGTCTCAATGAGAAATGCTGTTTCCCTGAGAGGGACAGGCAACCAAGAAAGGCAGGGCTTAGGCAGATTAAACACGCCAGAGCCAGGTGGCCATGGAAGATACTCCTCTATTTACTGTGAAGATGTACAGTACTTGATGCACAATTTCAGTAAGGCCAGAGACGGTCCAGGGGCCGGCCTCCGCCCTGAACCATGGGCCTATGGCACTTCTTCGTGTTCATTACCTGTGCTCCTCACCCAGTGTACACCGAGACAGTCCTCCAGCGGTGACCTCACACGCAGCACAAAATGGAGGCCTGCAGAACAAGGCAGTTCTTTAACCTTACCCTGCAAGCACCTTCTTAGTGTACTTTCAACCCTCAGCAAGCAAAGCCTCCTAAACTGTCTCTTTCTTTTCTCCCATCCTTATCTCTGTAAGGTGAGAAGGAAACATTTTATTAAAGCACTTACTGGATTATGGTGCTGAGCATCTGCTTTGCTGCCTTTTCCTTTTCCAGTGGAGCCAGCAACACTGCTGGAAGGAAGCAACCTGCTTCCTAGAAGGGAACCAAGCACAGAACAATAAAGAAATAATCAAGAGGGTATCCCAGGAGCCCACATATAGCTGGTTTTATCCCAAACTTTTACCAGATCTGTGGCTCGTCCACAGGTCAGAGTGACAGGAATGCATCTACATCCAACTTGACTAATGTTACGTTGACCTACTTCTCACTCCAGCTTTCATTTCATTAAAAAAAAAGTCACTGGCTGCTGTTTCCAGACTGTGTTTCAATGCTGCTGCTGTTCTGGCTGGAGCTTCTTGCCTGAAGAAGCTATGTCTATAGCTACCTAATGAATAATGAAGGCATTCTCCAACTTCCCCAGATATTTCCATCAGTCCCATCTTCAATTTCTGTATCAGTCTACTGATATACACAAAAAACAGTTTAAAGTAATACAGCAGGTTCCAGTAGGTAACAGAATCATGCAGTCAAGCAATGAAATACTGTTACTGAACATAGATGTGCAACCTGAACGCCTCGTCCTTAAGAATACACTTTGTGAAGCAGAGTCTAATGTTACAGTCTCACAGTCTTTCTCCTCCCTCTGCCCACTCTCTTAAGATTCCCACGTCTGACCTCAGGGTTTAAGAAATTTGCCCATCATCACATATCAACATCATGGCAAAACCAGGGATTAAATCCTTTGCAAAATTCATACACTTAAAGCATTCTTTTGCTTTCTGTAATCATTCTGTATTCACTATACACATTTCAAAAGAAATGTCTTTAATGTAATAGCCCTCTTTCTTACACCATTCTGATTTATTCTTAGGTGACCCCCCACAATTTAAATCTCCGAGTTTAAAACCAAAACTGGTATATCTCTGCCATTTGTTGCTAAACTCTGGCTTTAAACAACATGAATTTGCAGGACCAGGGTTCTTCTCCATTTTGTATGTATCCTAGCTCTAGTACTTTGAAATTTAATGATGATGTATGTTTGTAGGTAGTGACTAATAGACCAAGTAACTGAATAAAAACCCATCTAAACCAACTATGCATATTAACTAAGGTAGAAGTCCATATACAAACCTGTTTGTTTCTTGGTGTACCTTCCCCCCCCCTATTTTTTTTGTTTAAATCTCTGCAATGAAGACATAAGAATAGATACAGTACAGCAAAAAATCACCATTCATGCCGGGTGCATCTGTCTTACCATGCCAAGGTACTGAGAAACCCCAGTGAAAGTTCTGCAGTTGTCAGTATCAAATCACTGCCCTTGACAATGGTGTGTATAAAGCCTAAAAATGACGTTGGCCTTTACATTGCGTTCTCTGTAATGACTATTCTCAGTGATGGATATTACTGATGTATATTACCTGTGGGGCAGTAAGGAGTCAGCAGATTGGGAAACTATCTGGGAAGAGCAGCAGAGGCCACTGGAAAGCTTCCTAGTTCCAATATTGATAACAGAAGGGGAACAGCTAGGCTGAATAACCTGGCACTCTTCTACTGGAGAGTATATTGAGTCAGCAGCTTTTCTCCAAGGTGGCAAGCTGGGAGCTCAGAGTGAGCTGGGCCTGTACTGTCAACCTAGCATTTGGATCTGGAGTTGAACTTTCATACCTCAGCTACAGCTCTAGGATCCGGTGGGATTTTCTGGTAAGAAAAGGAATGCAGGAAGGAAAATGTTGCACAAGGGAGTAGAGGGGTGAAATAAGAGAGAACCCAAACCAGTGTAATAAGAATTTATAATGGATCATTTCCACTGGGCTTTACGTGATGCAGGTAGATGGGAGTGACAAATGGATTTATGGAAAGGTCACACTTGGATTAAACTATCGGCCGTGGCAAGTGAGGCACAACAGCACTGTTAACAAGAACACTGCATTATGTCTGCACCTGGGAGTGCTCTCGGAGAAATGGAGGGCAAGGAGAACTGCAGTTACCCAGGAGGTCAAAATAAATGTGAAATGTTTTTCTTGATGACAATAGACCATTTCTGAAACTCAGGCAAAACAACCTAATTTGTAATTTTCTGCTCCCATTAGCATTTCTGATCACAGGTAAACACAAGCTGTTTATTCACTTTTGACATCTTTCACACCTGCTTGGTCTCAGTGTGGTGCCACAAAGGCAACAGGAGTGAATAAAGGTCAAACGTTTCTAAGGGGAGTGGTGGCCTGCCCAGGATAACCCCAGACCTGTGGTAATGGTAGCCTGGACAATGCCATGATGATACAGTGACAACTCTCACACCACAGGCACAAAGCAGCTATTGCCTTTACGGTGTCATTTCCAGATCCACTCAAAAAGGGACACGGTGTTAGGCCTCCTGGCTTTAGAGTATTTACTTTTCACTCTTGCTCTGGGCTGGTAACACTGAATTCTTTCTTCCTAGCCTTCTACACAGGGATCTACAGAAGCTCATTCTCAACTTCTCCCTCTTAATAGCAGCTCATTAGCTGTCTTCTGCCGTGAAGATTCCTGACATGCTGGTGTTTCGTATCGCCACATTTAACACCTTCCTGTCTCTCCCTCAGGATAGGCAGGCTCTGTATATAGCACCCCTCTTCCTAGTAACTCCACTTGTTTTTCCTGGTCTTCCAGAATTTTAGTACCAGCCCCTTGGGTTCTCTTGTGCCTCTAAGTATACAAGCACTCATGCTGGGAGCTGTTCTGCAGAAGTGGAGAAATCTCACAGAACATCTCACAGAACAGGTCTCTGCAGAATATCTCCATTGCTGTTGCTAAGATACAGGCTATTTTACGCAGGGATCTGACGGCCACTCTTGGTATCTCAGGCAGGGCGGCTACAGAGGTTAAGAGACCTAACTCTCTTCAAAGTAAATTGACCCACTTTTTGACCCTTATAATCTTTTTAACAATCCCTATAAATACTTCACTGTTCTTTCCAACCAACTCTCTTCCTTGCCTTCCCCATAATCCCTGGTGTCTTCTACCATCTCGACCTGATCCTATTCGAGAATTTTAGCAAGAATATTAAGTTTTGCCTTCCATGGTTCCTAATGGCTTCCCAATCTCTAAAGTTTGATCTTTCCAGTCATAATTCCCCACAATCTTATGCAGTCCCTTCAGCCTCATTCTTAGAAACAGACTGAAACTGATTTAAATTTTCCATAATTTTGGCTTTAGGCTGATGCTCAACATCAATCCAAACCAGTCCATTTTTACAAAGTGAAACACACCTGTAAACAGGGTCTGAGATCAGGGCAGCTGATACAATCCCAGCAGCAGATACTGCAATAGTTCTGTCTGCTATGGGTTTAAAGAGAACTTCTAATGACTATAATCATCTCTGCGCTGTGAATGGAAGCAAGCTGACTTTAGTCAACTACTTCACCTTTAATCAAGTACTACGCTAAGAGCCCAGTCCTGGCAGTCAAAAAGCTCAGTGCAGGTTAGCTGCCTCACTGCCCACCTGGTCAGGAGCACACTGCTTTGTCCAGGAAGCACTGTTTCTGTAATTCCCGTATCTAAACTATATAGTTTATGAAGAGGTGTGGGCACTACATTCAGAAAAGCAACCACCAAGACACATGCTCTTCACAGAAACAGACACACATAAACTCTTTGCAGTCTACTGTAACTCATCCTGCAGTGTGTACAGCACTATTTGTTCACGTTGCTGAAACACGCTTCCCCTCCCATTCTAGTTCGCCTGCTAGCTTCTCTCCCCGTTTCTCTGAGCCTACCATCCACCTGTGCTACTCAAATCTTAAGTATAGCATACAAAAGATTTTGCCAAACAAATGTAGCTCATCCTCTCATATGCTTCTAGAAGCATAAGTAGGAGATTATTTTCTCTCTCTCTTTTTTTCTTTCTTTTTTACCTGGTGAGCTGGAAGTACTGGGTGTGCAGTCACTGTCATCCAGCCACATACTCTGAACCATTGAATCCTGTTTTGCAGGGCCCTCATGAGAGCACGTCAGCTCCTGGAGAGGGCAAAGAAGACGTGTTTTAATAATGCACTTGGTAAAATCAGAGAGGGTAGCCTCTGTTTGTTAGAGATTTTTCACCCACCCTGTCATTCTCCTCTTCCTCAGATGGTTCGTATTCCCTCAAACCACTACAACAACTGCTTACACTCGATGAAGAACGTGAGAATGGCTGCATCACACAGTGTCCTGAAGTCTGATTCCTGAGCATTCTGTGAAATGCAAGCATTCAACATCATCATGCTTATTGTTATACACAGGCTCACGCTTCTTGTGACATATCTTTATTATATAGCAGTCAGAAACAGTCAGAAGAAATTATACAACCACAGCTATTTTTTCCACCTAGGAACAGCATTTGGGTGAAGTAGCTTGCATTCCTTAATTTCTAGTTGCTACTCAGTTTAGCAGAAATACCACTTCTTGTTTCCATTCTGGATAACTGTATGAAAGGACAAGACTAACTCAATTTTTAAGTCACAGGCCTAAGAGTTTTAAAGCAGAGCTAGTCAAACCACCTGCATTTAAGCACTGTTTGTAGACTTTCATTAAAGTCAGGAGATACCTTAATTTTGGAGACCAGAGATTTTAGGAGCCTAAATACAGCATCGTGAGGTGTAAAACTGAGCATAAAGGGAAGGCACTACCCAGCCTACGCCACCCACACCCGCAGCCTATCATCACCTTACATGAAATTCCAGGCAGTACAAAGGGACTATAAAAGCACATTTTTCATATCATAGAGCTTATAAACTGTTACCACTGTGTTTCTGGACAGTTGTAGCAGGAGGAGTCAGGAGAGCATATAGACATTAACCACTACTATAGAATGGTTACCTAGGAAAGTTTAAGGAGGCAATGGGAAAGTAGAAATTACTGAGATCTGCATTGTTGTAGGATATCTCCTTGCCAAACTATTTAGGATCAAGTGCCAAGGTCTTGAACAGACAGGTTAGAATCCTTCTCCTGCTTACAGATAGGAACATACCAGGTCAGGATGCCAATCCTGGTGATCTTGCATGTGCCCAGTTGCCAGTAGACTGGCTCCTCTAAGTCCGTCCCACTAGTCTTTCAGCTCCCACAGGGTTATTACAAAGGGAATATTCAAAACAAACTGTATTGGATAACTTGACCACCACTCTCTGAAATGTCATGGACACTGAGGTAGTCTGGTGCATGTTTCGTATCTGTCAAGAATGACCCTTAAGCTCAGCTTCTCCCAGCTCGGAATTTAAGATCCACTTCTTGCAATCATCTAGGAGAAAGAGCAGTCCATGAGGCTGATATGCTTATATGGTGGAAGGTGCATGTAAGCCTAACATTTATGGTGAAATACTCACTGCCTGCACAAGAGACCAGCCAATAAGAGAAAGATTAAGTAAGTGCTTAAAAATGTTAAGAATCCCACAAAAAACTAAGGGAGGCAAGAAAGATAACACACCTTTAACATACTAAATATATTTATTCTTTCAGAAACACTGCAAAACGTGGCCAGTCTTGACCTACAAGCAATAATGAAACCTAAAGTCCCAGGCATATTACACGCCAGCATGCAACAGGGAGAACAGTGAAGATTTGGCCAATATAGGCCAAAGGTATTTCCTCAGGAGATTAGGAAATACATTCTGGAGAAAATGAAGACCAACATGCTTCTCCCTTAGCAGAGCAAATAAAAAACATGAAGTGAACTGGGACCTAGATTTCCACAAATTTTCTCCTTCTCAGCATCCTTCCTCAGCAGGTTTCTCCATCCTCATTCTCTGCACTGCACTTCCTGACCTATGTCACCCAAAGGCTCTTCTGCTCTTGCCTTCTGTGGGCCAAGCTGTTCTCTTCTCACTCATCTGAGGGGAGGGGAAGAGAAGGGAAGGCACTCAAGGTGTCCTCCTTTCCCCATCATCAGTAGAGGTTGGTTCAGTAGCTGCTGACTGGGCAATGGAAAGGGCATAGAGCCAAAATGCTCCAATAGGAGCTATCTGTCCATCTCCCTTTCCCAGGATTCCTGCTTCAGAAACTGCCAGTGGAGCATTATTTGATGCCACTTCATTTCTCCACAGTCCTTGAGGTCCTCTAAGTAAGTTCATGCTCCTCTTAGCCAGGACTCTCATTTCAGCCCAAATGTCTTGCCAGTATCTTCAGTGAGGCAACCAAGGACTGAGTAGTATCCGGTCCACTCCTGATTGGCTTGATGTCCCCTCTCAGATGTGTCTGAGGAGGGAAAACACACACACAAAAAACCCATGTACTTTTCCTAGGATTTGGACACACACAGCACAGTGCTTGATTTTTCGGATGCAACCCAGAAATCTGTCTGATCCTGAGGAGTTTTGCTACCTGGCTACTTAGGCTGGTTCATTCTTTTAAGTCTGTCTGTTGGGAAGAAGGATTACTTGGAAGGCTACCTGGACAGCAGAGCAGAAAAACTAAGGACAACTGTCCCTGCATGTGGGAGACAAGACACTGTTAGCCCAAGTGAACAATGTGGCTTCATGGATTGCAGGCTAATCACTGCAGAAGGGAGTGCTGGAAATCAGCAGGCGAGGACAGAAAGTAAGTGCTGGTTTGTCTCTACTGTAAAAGAATTAATCTATTATTTATGTGTTCCTTTTGCATTTATTTCCAGGTTGGTTTTAGTAGAACATAGATGAAGAGTTTGATCATTCATGTCTGGACTCTAAAATTATTATTTAAAACCAGCAGCAATGTGCTGGACATTTTTGCAGTAGAGAAATTTCCTGGGACACTATTCCCTGGACAGAACCGGGAGCGGACTGACACTTACTACAGGGATAACATTTTTAATATGGGCTGTATAAATTACTCCAGAACCTGCTGGAATTCTTTTTGCATTAGAAATATGCCTCTATCATGATCCTGATTTGTAGCTCCGCAATTAATGAACAATAAATAGATTATTTCAGTAAAACTGTCTCTAAGACAGACTGCTACAATCTCATTCTTAGCCTGTTCCTGCAACACTGTGCTAACACCACCTTAGTGAAAATGGTATGCTCTACAAGGCGGAATTACATGTCCTTGATTCCCAGCCCCAGATACGATGCAGAATGTATGACTACACTTGAGCTGGTCCCTAATTCTGAAATTACAACTCTAACTCTGGACAATCACCAATTATGCAAAACACCATGCTACATCCCACCTCATAAACAAACTGCCCAGGAATGGGCTAAACCACCAAGACTTTTTCCAGTGATCATACAAGTGGGTTTGAGTCCATGAATGGAAAAAGATGCACAAAGAGAATCCTACGGACAGGCTGCCAAGTCATACAGGTCATGCCTCATGTGCATAAACAATATTCATGCAAGTGAAATCCCATGCTATGTTTTCTCTCTGAACACGTGATACCAAATTGAAACAGCCATTGCAGCTGGCTCACCTCCTCAGCTGACGAATGGAGAATGGAGGTTGGCAAGCGTGTGAAACCCCCATTCCAATGCAGGAATCGGGAACAGACATCAAGAAAGCTTCATCGTTTTTTTCTAGGACATTCACACATTCTACAGTATGGTAACCAGGACTAGATGAGCTATGATATGTTTTCTTACTAGGCAAAATTCTTGCTGACTAGGCAAGGTTACCTCAGCTACCTACTCAGAGCAAGAGTGCCTAGGCAGGAACTTCTAGTTCACTAACAAGGTCCCAGGCAGGATGAGGAAGCGGAGGTGGAATGCTGTGGTAATGCTGGAAGAGGAGGGTTGCTGACCAGTCAGTGGTTCCATGTCCTGCATTCTCACTTGTCCAGAGCTCGCATCTTAAATGGTCTGTATCTCCTAGCTGTGCTCCCATCCTCCTCCCCACCAAAATTTTGGGCACCCACCCAACTGAAAAGTTAGTATCACAAAAACATACTTACCAAAACTCTCCACCTCGTTTGTGACAGAATTCTGGGCAGTCCTACAAGTATTTAAGTGGGTAGCTGAACTACTGCAGATAGTCACCAGACAGTAATTCTTAGGGAGCATTGGGTCTAGTTGGAAGGCAGGCCCTTCCTTGTCAGTCTTGGCACCTGGAACAACCACAGCCATAGAGGTCTGGCTCTAGGGCACTTCCTGAAATTTTCTTATAGCCACCCCAGTGCTGAGAAAGGGACATGCCCTACTACAAAGTGCTCTCTTTGCCATAGGTATCATCCTAGTTCTCATGAAAAAAACAAACAGGTGAGGCAAGCTGTTCCAGAAAGTCAGCTGCAGTCTTGGATTTAGAGACAGGTTGTCTGGAGTCTTGGAAATGTGAATGTGTGGTTTCTGTGAAGTCCTAAAGTATCTTACATAGGATCACATCTCAGCGTAATACTGCTTAGCAACAGCAAAGCTGTGGTACCAATCACCAGAAACTGGAGAACTATTTTGCAGGCTACTAGATGATGTGTTTTGCAGGAGAACACTGGGTGTGGTAAGCTGTGCTTTAGCAATGAAACATGGGGGCAGTACATGAGGCTGCTGTAAAGCCTGCGAGGACTGAAGACAGGCTATTTCATGCTGGTTGGGAGCCACACCATGAATCCTACTTAAAGGAGCAGAACTTGAGTACAACTCAATGTAAACTTGTCTAAGCTTCTCCATGAAGCTCCAAAATCACTCCAGAGCAAACTACAGAAGAAACATATACATAAGAATGGATAATTGGACAGCTAGGGCTTTGTGTCTCCTGTTGGAGGTAAGCTAACATCACAGTAAAGATACAGCCAAAATCACCTTTAAGTGGCCCAGTCTTTCTTCACTGGCTGTTTAAGAAAACTGAGTTCCTTTCTTACATGCTCTGAATTACTGTGCCATGGCCAGACATCTGTAAATACCTGGACAATTGGACAATTCCAGTAAAGCCTCCAAGAGATCAAGGCATGAACCACACTTAAGTCAATAGCAGACAGAGTGAGCATCTTTCAAATATTAACATTATTTGCAACTCACTTGCTCTTCCTGCTGGGGAACTCTGGGGAGCTGGGACTGGATGATCCATCAGACTTCAAGTCAAAGAAGGTCCCTGGACTGTCCAGCACCTTCTGTATCCTCTCCAAAGTGTCTCTGCAGGGACAAAAGAGAAACCAGCTATACTCCAGGGCCAGAGTTAAGCACAATCTATTCTAAGACTTCCTTACAAATCACAAGACAAAGCTGGATCTCTCATGTGCCCGTGAAAGGGAACCAAGCGCAGTTGTGTTGAAAAGGACCGACTCCTTAGTTATGGCTTGTTGAGGACAATATATTAGAAATGGCCAACTGTAAGATTCTTTTGAATGGATATAAAAGCCTAAATTAATTTCATTATTCCCCTTTAATTCTTCAACTTTTTTTTATACCCTCCCCATTTCATTAGTCTTACGAAGCTTTTGGATTGATTAGAGAGCTTATGTATTTATTGCATAAAGAAAAAGGATTCAGCAAATTTCCCTGTTTCAAGGATGGATACAGTAGTTTTATTGCTACTAGCATGTGTCAAGATACTTCTGATGAAAGCTGTCTGTGTAACTGAACAGTAGGGTATGTTTAATTCAGGACTGCAAAACTCAGGTTTTTGTTGAGGGCTTTTTTGTGGCTTCAGTGATGAGTGCACAAAATTCCCAGACAGCTGCTCCAGCCTCCTTCATTTTTGCTGAGCGTACTTTCTTCCAGTTCTGGTACCCATCAGACTTCTCCATGAGCCAGTTTATGGCAGAACCCGTCAGACAACTAATACAACGAAGGAAAGTTGATACTTCTGTTAGATTAATGGGCTGAGTCAGTTCCATGAAGGGTCCACGAAGCATCTGAGCCATCACAAGGAACTGGACAGGATTGAGTAGGTGAAAGAGACACTGGGAGAGGGAAAGTACGATACTTGCTTTTCAGGAGCAATGAACTGTTAGAACAGACCAGCTGCTAGTAAAACTGCACCACCCAGAATCACCCCAAAAGTCCTTCACAAAACACAAGATGAGGCTCACTGTTCCTCATATCTAAGATTACAAATAAGCAAAAGGAAAGCTAAATAAACCAAATAGCTTACCAATTCCTTCCTAGCAAAGAGCAGGGGAAAAAAGAGAGAATAAATCCAGGGTTTTTCCTTGTTGTTGAAAACTTTTGTACAGATCTCTTAAGGGGATAGTGAAGGATGTTGTACACAAAGTAATGGATTGAGGGGCACAGCTGCATAAAGTACAAAACTATTTAAAGCAGTGAAGAGCTGTGGCTCCTGTGTTGGATTTGACACTTACAGGGAAGTTGTCTCAGAAGAGGTTTTTTTTTCCTCTCCTCAAAGAAATTTCTATGCTATTTTTATTCAGGTTAGATTACCGGCACCTCATTAAGGGACAGAACGTCCAAGAGAATAACTGGGAAGAAGGGAAAACACAGTAACTCTTCCTGTTGTGAAATCACTAGTTTCCACATTAAAGATGGCTTTTCCCCTTTCACACTGAGTCTTTATGCTGTCCACTGGAATTCTTGCAGCTGGAAAAACTGTATATAGGACACAGAGCACTCATGTGACTCTTGAGACTCTGTAATCTTTAAAAGGTTTCTCAACTAGAGCTGAGACAAATGTATTGATTTAACTAAATGGCTTCTCATGACCAGCAGACAACTTTTGAATGGTAATAATTCTGTCAAATATGCCAAATCACTCCTTGAACCTGTATGTTACCCTTTAACTGCAATTATTTCTCAGTCTAACATAAATGCTAGTTATTTTGACTTAAAGCTTTTAAAAAAAAAAATCCTTTCTCGAAGGTATCAGAAATTTTGTCTATTTGAACTTTCTGACATGACAACAATCAAGCACCCTATTCCCACTTCCCAGGCAAAAGTCTTTCATCTGACCCTTATCTAAAAAAGTGGCAAATACAAAACAGGAGAACCAGGAGTCCTGAATCATGCTGCACAATGTTTATTAGCGACCTTACTATGTTCCACCACCCATCTCCTCCCTTCTTCCTCAAATATCGATTCTTTCCAAATGTCCTTCTTTATTTTGTTTCTGTCATTTGTCCATTTCTCCATTAGCTAATAATCAGGCTTTTCTTCCCATTCCAACCACTTCCATTCCAGTTCTCATTCTTGTCAATTCCCTTTCTGTCCTTATAGGTGTCTTTCTATCTCCCTTTTCTCAACTCCTTCTCCTTTTCTCTCTTTTTGTCTCATATTCCCACAGCTCATACCTCTTTTCCTCCTGTATGTTCTCAATGCCAATGGCACTGCTCCGTCGCCCATGGAAGCGGCTGGCTCGAGTACGTGAAGGGCTCCTACCAGGCAAGGCAAAAGACTAGAAAAAAGGAAAGTGTGACAGAAGGAAGGGAGGGGAACAAGACAGAACCAGAAGCACGGGAGAGGGAGTTTACAACGTGGATCCACATCCTCTCCTTTACTCTGCAATACAACAGCACAGCCCAGCTCCACGGGTGCAAGAAGGAGTACTTCCTGTCAGTGAGAAAGAGAAGCTAGGGCTTACAAAGGTGGTAGGAGAAAGAGACAGGGAAATAAAGAAACAAAGGCAGAACAAGACACGCAGCTAGCATACAGAGAAAGAAGCACAGGAAGGGAGGTATCCCCATACGATGAGAGGGGAGGCAGAATCAGAAAGGTAGAAAAAACTAGAGGTTAGAGGGAAGGAGGAGGCAGCAAACCCAAGTCATTGCTATTCTTTAACTTTTTCATGCTGACATAAAAAATGCACAACTGAGTAAACTCTCACTAAGAATCTTCCATACTGAAAGGCACCTTCTTGGCTTACTCAGAGATGTGTTTTTGCAGTTTGCCTGTATGGACATCACTAGTGCAGAAACCACAATCAGTTGCAAGCACTTTGGCCAAGGTAACCACATTTCCAATAAAAGAAACAGGGATCCTTTTCTAGAAACATTTGACATGCAGTTATTATGCTTACGCTGATCACATTATGTTTAGTGTCCCTATCAAATAAGAAAGGCTTTGACAGTGACTAGAAATACTCACTCTTTTTCTCACCCCAAACTTTATTAATTCTACTGTTTGTTCCTAACATGCAAATTCTATTTACAGCAAAAGAGCACCTTGAAAAAACATTGTGCACCTGTTTATATCACAGAAAATAATCTGATTGGTGACATCAAAGAAAATGAAACAGATCTAGCTACATGTTCTCAGCTCTTGCCTTATGACAATACAGTACCGTTCTGGTCAAACTACAGTGCATGCATTTTTTTAAGGTATGGCAAAGTACACAATCTAATCCAGGACAGCAGAGATAGATATCTGATGTACAATCACGTTTGGCTTTCTTCTCCAAGTCTGCATTGATCTCAGCTCTACTTTACCGATGAACTGGGGCTAGAGATAGGCAAGACAAAACGGACTGCAACACATGCTGTCACCACTTGTGAAATGGGATGATCCAACAAAAAGAGATTGACAGAAGGACAAGTGGACAAATTAATAGGGAAAG
>NW_010391455.1:16129-23632 GCF_000710305.1 Buceros rhinoceros silvestris | reverse complement strand
AGAAATAAAACATATGGGTGGGTCACAAAGGTATGCCAGATTTCTTGTTACAGCCCAGCTGAATACCTTACCGCAGCAATGGCCTTAGGGCCCTCGGCGACACTCTGGCTGAGGGCAAGGCCAGCTGTCGTTGGGCGGCTGGACAGGGTGGCTGGCTGCTGCTTTCTCATGGATATCCCCATGGTATCCAGGCTCTGGCTGCGGCCTCTGATCACCCGCTGAACAGAAGGGAGGCAGGGAAACACACAAACACAGATACACATATAGACATGCACACGGTAGGGTAGTATGAAAAGCACCACAGATTGGGTGGAAAGTTGGGACAGACCAACACCAGAACCACAGAAATCCTAACTCCTAGAAGTTGGCATCTTAGACATTACCCATTTCTGGTCCTAGCCAATTCATGGAGTTCACTGCTCTTCCTCAAGAGTGTTCTCTGCTTTCATGTCCCTTGTCCTGTTGCAATAGAGATTCCTTACCAGTATCCCAGAATACTGGATAAGACAGCATCATCTGCAGCAGTCCTATCCAGCACAGGCTACAAAACACAAAATCAAACTTCTGTTCAAGACTGTAAGGTTCAGTCTTGCATGAACGTGAATGCTGGTTCCAAGGGAAAGCAGCCATATCAAAATCTGCAGCCTCTGAAAAAGCCATTTTCTGAGTTTACTCAGCCTTTTCCAAAGGTCACCTGTATACACGACATGCAAATCACAGCATCTGCTAGGAGTCAGAAAAGGATATTTTGGGATAATTAGTGTAAGACATGGATGGGTATGAAATTCCTGGTTAGCAGCAGAGGCAGAGTAGGCTGATGATGTGTTATAATACACCTCACCAAAGCATCCCAGCTCTGACCAAAGCTACGCACACAGCTACCAAACCTGTATGTGTGTGTGGATTCGTTTCGCAGCCCTTAATGACTCCAACCAGCCCACCCTACAAAGCAGGTGGAGGTCATCTGAAGAAATGCTATTTATAATATGTCTCTCTGTACAGACAGATACCTTATCACACAAAAGAAGTGGTGACCCCACGGAAGTGGGAAAGGGAAAGTAGATAGGAAAGTTATATTCTCCACATATAATCAGTTTCTAACTCAATTTGCCTGTTCATACAAAACCTTTGCTTTCTCATATCATCTTGATCACTTTCAAAAGTAAGTTCTATCACCTGATCCTGATTTATTAAAAAAAAAGTGTCATCTACACTGAAAAAAGGTAAACTAAACTCTGGCTTTTAGAGGACAAGTACAGCATCAGTCTTTCTGGACAGTACACTCACAGAAAGTCTCCTGCAACTCTTTCAGTTATAATGAAAATGAATTGGAAGAGATCTGCTGTAGGAAGTGAAAGCTGCTTCCTACTAGTTATTACAATTCCTCTTGCAAACACTCCTTTTTCTGTAAGTCATGGAGTGAAATCCCACATGACATCAGACACCAGCATGAAGCATAGAGTTTGATTTCTCAGGGACAGTATGGAATTCCACCCTGGACCGTGCTGCAGCTCTGTAGGAAGGAGCACAGGAAGGGAAAAACGTATTTTCTTGAGAGATAAGATAAAGCACAGCTGACGGTGCTCTGAAGAAAGGCTGCTGGATGGAAAGACTTTTTTTTGGTCTCACCCTAAGCACAGCTGATCAAAAGGGTTAATATTCCTTAGAGGGACACACAACAAGCTTGAGAAAAATGTGAGCAACTGGGCAAGTTATCAATCCACTATGGCTCACCTTGAAATTCTCAAGGAATCCTCCACTGCCATTCTCCATTTTGTCATCCTCCCCTATGGGTAATCCCATCATACTGCGGCTCCGAAGTTGTAGCTCCTCAAAAAGGCTCTCCAAGAGGGCACTTCGGGTCCTTTCCTGCATCAACATTGGGAGTGAAAACACAGCTATTATTGTGAGTGGAGGGATTATTTTTCTCTGCTTTCGAAATGTCTCACATCCTCCTAAAAAAAAAAAAAAAATTACTTCAAACAGTATTAAGTGGGTTTTGCTGTCCAGTTATGGAATGTATTACAATAATACCAAGCCCGTTTAAACTCTTCCTAAAGCAAGTCATAAAGGACATCAGTAATTTTTACAGGTGATGAAACAGAGGCATGTTTTTTCTAGATCAGGCAAGCAGCAGAGTGTGGAACAGAATTCTGGTACCTCGAACCAAAAATCAGTGACATTAGTACACATCCTGTAGCACAATACTAAATTTTAGCTAATACATGATTTCCTCCAGCAAAATGTGTGCATCGTATTTCCATTCTTACTTGAGGATTAGATCTTTACATTAGAATGTACCCGTTCATATTTTATCACATCTGCTGCAAAATACAAAGGAAGCATCAGGCAGCTGTATAATCCCATTTCACCTTCCTTTTTTAAGCAACACAAAAAGAGAAGTAGAAGAAATTTTTAAAATGTACTGTATTTTCTTAATTGGATAGTAATATAGTTTTATAATCATTAATAGAAGCAACCAGGTAATAGACCCACCTCTAATTTAGCAAATTTCTCAGCTCGATAGCAGCTGTACTCAGCATTGATGAGCTTGACCAGCAGGAACTCACGAAACTCTGCATTCTATAAGACAAGATGAAGACTAGACTGGAGATGAAAGCAGTAATAAAAATAACACATGAGAAAAGCTCTACCTTACTATTTTTTGACCTCCAAAGTCATCTAGCCAGACTGACAATACTGACTCATTACACGAGGGTGTGCACCATAACCGGACCAGAGAAACAAACCTTTCTAAATATGGCTGGGTTCGGCAGAGGGGGTCCAAAGAAAGGGACATCATCTCGGGCTGTGACTGAAACCTGAAACAATATAAAGAGAAAAAAGTATAAGACACAAGTGAGAGTGTCAAAGTCTTCACACTACTATGGTACATCTGATCCTCCTTGAATCATTTATGTATCCAAGAGATCTAATATGCTGTCCTGTGCATCCATCTATTTTTGAACTCGATGAATGGATAATTTATCTCCCAGAAAATCAGTCAGCTAGATGTGCACACAGTAAGAGAAATGAAAAAACAATTGAACCGATTGCTTTTTTTATAGAAGCGTATTTGGTATTTTTAATAACACCCAGTGTATTTAGAACAAAAAAATTAGATGCTTCTATTCAGCCTGCATGAATCTTTGTCAATATGGTTGTACTGACCTTTTTTTTTTTTTTTTGACAGAATATTCACTGGAGATACACTGCACATTGAAGGGAGTATGTCAGTGACACCAGCTGTCTAAGTCTCATGTGGTAAACATACACAAGCACTTTCACAGTACAAGGTAAGGAAATGTGTAGGGTTTGGGGTTTTTTAGCATGCTCCTACCTGATATACCAATGCCAAAAAAAGTAATGGTAATGCTGTCCAGTTTTTACATACTGTCACTTGGCTCTTCACGGCACTTACCTATAGCTAGATGCAGTTAACTTACCAGATACATACAGCACTTAAGAACAGAGGGGTTTTTGTCAGGCTTGAGATGGAACAATACCATTATTTGCCATTTCATACAATAGGGAACAATGTCATAACAGCTTAACAGCAACTACCTCAAAGTAACGTTCCAGTGCAAATGTCACAATTAGAGGCGTGAGTCTAATCAGAGAAAGAAGGAAAGAGGCCCTGTATTTACTTCAGATTTCTCACATTGTAGGCGAGCTCCCCTAATTACAAGGCCTTCCTCTCCCTCCCAGTAGATATCTACCAGTCAAAATCCTACACTGCGTTTTTAATTTTCTGATTGCAAAAATCGGTTCAAAGAAATAAATGCCATCAATACTCCAATTTAACCACTAGGCACTAAAGCTTAAGTAAATGGAACAATGGATGGAAAAAAATCTTCACAAACTGCAGTCTCTCAGGTACCAGAACGCTCTTGAGGCAGAACGAGCTAAAACCGCTTTGAAAAAGCCTTTACAGAAAATTCTACTTTGGCTTTAGGGTCCTGACTGGGACTATTTATTTTTCATTTAATGATACAATACAATACATTTAACTCTATTATACTTGCAAAAACAAAAACGTTGCAGACAGGCAAAGGTGAAAACAATAGTAGGAAGAGACAAGACAAATGTCAAGCTTCCCCAGCTCCTCTTGTCACTAAAAAAATCCAGTAAATTTCTGTACCTTACAAAACAGAGGGCAAGAGGAGAACTGGAACCCCCATGCCCCTGATCAACATGAGGCTATCATGTCACTACAGACCTGGCTGCCCATACCATAGGGAACAACGGAAGGTGGTTTTTCTACCTCCAGCATCCTCTTTGGTGGAACATAAGACGGGAATTCTGTCTTAGTTTTGGTATTATTCCTGTTCTTGTAGTCCTCCAAGGCATAAGAACTCATCATCACCAAATCAGACATCCAGAGAGTCATGAGACAGAGAAAGATGTGTCCAAAGGTGACAGGGCTAGCAGGGCTTCTTTCAGCTGGAGGGCCCTAACAGGCAGCACTTCCCTGTCAGATAGGCATCAGTTCTGAGGTCCCCAAAAGCACATGTAGCTCGTCTGGAATCCATAGATAAGGCCAACCAGCTGTATCTGACCTACAGTCTCAGGCAGTGCAAGCTCTCAGCACTGTGTGGTGCAGCATAAGCAATGGAGACATGGGTCTCAGTCAGGCAAATGAGTTTTACGGGACTTATATAATGCAAGCAAGACACCCCCTAAAATGAGATCAACTGCACCTCGTGCCCTTTGATGTAAACAAAAATTTCTTAGCTGAATTTGTCCTGCTTCAATTCCCAAGCTTTAAGCTTCAGAAATTCATCAGCCTGCTTTCTATGCTTTGAAAAACATACCACTACATTCCAGTTTCACGTGTAGATACCTAAAAGATTAGGATGACATCCAGCTGAACCTGTACCTCTCCCAAAGGCCCAAGAACAGGTTTCGACTTCAAGGATCAATATCAGTAAATCAGTACAAAGGAATCTATTGGCTCTTTTTACCTTGTAGAGAGTGTCCCCACTGGTGCCATGAGTGAGCTGAACTACCACATAAGCATGGAGAAAATTAGAAGCAATCATATCAGGAACAAAAGGTGTGCTTTCATCCTGGAAGATGATGGCTACAATATCATTCCCAATGTGACGCTTCCGCTGAAGCTGCAGGGGAAGAAAGTAATAAAGCAAGAAAGCAGGTGAAAAAGAGCAGAACAGTATGATGGGGCCTCAAGCACCAGTCTGCTTACCATCTCCAACCCATCTGTTCGACCAAATCCCTCATCACTACTTTTACCATTACTCCAGCCATAATTCCCAATATTATGCAGTTACGCATTTTTCCCTCTATGCAGTCCCTCATCAAATACCCCTCCTCTCTTGGCCACACTGTTGTCTTCCTCAGTTCTACTTCCAATACCTGCTGGGAATCTCCCTCTGTGAAGGGCAGCTTTGTAGACACATGAAACATGATCTCTTTGCCCTGGAAATTTGTATAGACTGACTCAGTGCCTGTTTGACCTCTGGTAACATCCAAGCCTCCCCGGAATCTGAGCAAATCCACACCATGTCATAGGTCAGGCAGGACAGAGACAAGAAAGGGGAGAGAAGAAAGATCATATCAATAACAGTAGCTTAGTACATCAAAATCAAAGGGAATGTTTTAAAAAACCTGTGATAGCAAGACACCAAATCTCCCCAAAATAAATGCACTAACTGAGGCTGCACAATGTTTCTGCTGATCAACATGCTTGCTTGCTAAAAGCTATGATGCTAAACCAGGGATCCTCAAAAGAGCTACTTTCTTTGGCATTCTTCTAAATCTAAACACAATCCATATTTTAGAACTACAGAAAGGATGTGCTGCCTCACAGAAAGAGACTAAAATACTGACCTGTACCATTGTCAAACAAATTTGCATTTGCACAGCCAAATAAAATTATTCTTTACTGGTAGTGTGGGTCAAATTGAGATACCAGGAGATCTTTAAATGAAAATACCAAGAGAGACCTAAGCTCCAACTTGTTCCCAGACAGGATGGCTGACAAAAGCATTCTGGGCTTCTTCACCTGCACCGAGATTCAGAGGATGCAGCACTTTTCTGAAAGCAGGGCTCTAACAGAGTCCCAGCCTCTGAACGTACAGTGTTCCCTAACTCAGTCTGGCTTTCCACTGCACTGGTACGCACCCACGGAAATCCTGCAGCTGAATCTTGTCGCCAAGGAAATCCAGGAACTCCAGGAAACCCAGACTCTCTTCTGTGTTACTGAAGACTTCTTCTTCGGTTGTCTTCAAAAGGAAAGGAGAAGTCATAAGGAGTACATGCAGTAAAAAGAACAGGCATAAATTTCTACACACAGTCCAACCAGCTCTGAGGACCTACACAAACAAATTGATCAGCATAAGGCAAGCTTCTATCCTTTCTTTTTACAGCATCTGTATTTTTCACAGGATAGTACAGACCTTGTTATTACATTTAAGCTAAGAGAACTGACTCCTTGTGTTTTACCTCAAGAATCATGGGACTTGACGGAGCTTACCTGTCCAGGTTTCTGGTAGATGACCCCAAATTTGAAGTTATTGCTTATGACATGTTCATCAAATGCAACAATAAGCTGTGAAGCCTGAAATAATGAAAATAGAAACTATCAGTTGGACATCATTAGCTATACCTTGATGGAAAAGGAAAATACAGAGGTATCAGAAGATTATACCTTGGGATAGAGGACAGGAAAGAAGCGTTCAACATTCACATCCTCACACAGTAGCTGTTGAGTGAGAGAGAGGGAAGGAAACAGAAGCATGATTATCATGTGCCATAGCCTGCTGCAGGCATCAGAGTATAGGCATTGTTTATAATTATCTGACAGGAGTCCTTTCAGGCAAAAATTCTGAGGTAAAATGACAAGGGAAAGAAGAGGAGCTAAATGGAAATGTAAAAGGGAAGTAGTAAAAAAGAGGTAAATGGGGGGACGGAGGTGAAAATAACTTGAAAAATGAGGCATTAAGAGCAAAGAGCACAATTCTCACCTTTGCCATCTGGACAGCATTGGGAAACTCATTCAGACAAGAAATAGGGATCAGATCATGTTTGGTGCCCGTTCGAGTCCTGACACAAAACAAAAAAGACATTAGAGCAAAGGCTGAAGGGAGACACAAGCAACACTGGCTCTTTAGAGTAACCATTCCTTCAGATTATCCTTAAAGCAATTAATTCCAGAGTATTAATTATAAGCCTGGTGCATAAAATCACAGGAAAAGGGAGGTATTTACACTTCTTATTGCTCATCCCTTGTTGTGGGGAGCAGAGGAAAACAAAACAAGGTTGCTTAGTCTCTCGCTCCTTTGTGGCTTTTTTCTTGCGTGAAGAAATATTTTGCTCCCCACCTCCCCATCATTTTCTTTCACAGAAATCTAAATTTGAAATACCATTCATGGACACAGTATTATAATGGATTCATAAGATCATACAATGAGGGTTTGAAAGACTTTCTTCGACAGCCGGCTGAATATGAGCCAGCAGTGCGCCCAGGTGGCCAAGAAGGAC
>NW_010391455.1:0-15979 GCF_000710305.1 Buceros rhinoceros silvestris | reverse complement strand
GGCCAGCAGGACTGGGGAAGCGACTGCTGCCGTGTACTCACCACTGATGAGACCACGCCTCAAATACTGTGTTTAGTTTTGGGCCTCTCACTACAAGGAGAGCAACGAAGATGGTGAAGGGTCTAGAGCACAAGTGCTATGAGGAGCAGCTGAGGGAACTGGCACTGTTTTGATAAAAGGAGGCTGAAGGAAGACCTTATTGCTCTGTACAACCACCTGAAAGGAGGTTGTAGCAAGTCGGCTGTCAGTCTCTTTTCCCAAATAACAAGCGATAGGACAGGAGGAAACGGCCTCAGATTGTGACAGGGAGGTTTAGATTGGGTATTACTAAATTTTCTTCACTGAAAGGGTGGAGTCACCATTCCTGAAGGTAATTAAATGATGGGTAGATGTGGTGCTTAGGGACATGGTTTAGTGGTGGACTTGGCAATGCTGGATTAACACTTGGACTCAGTGATCTTAAAGGTCTTTTCCAACCTAAATGATTCTGTGATTCTGTGACTGTTGAAAGATCAGGAAAAGCTTAGGAAAGCAGATCTGTGTAAAGTGTAGAGGTAGAAACTGGTGCAGCATTGTTCCGAGAAGCTGATGGAGTAAAGCTTCGTCTCTCTCTATATGTTTATTAAAGGAGAGGTGTCTTTCTAGGGGAGAAGAAATACCAGGCTACCAGAGTCCTCTTCAAAGCATTATAAACAAGCCATTGAGCAAAAGGTGCTGCATATAACATGATATCTTAATAAAGGAATTACTACCCTTTTGCTCTTCCAGTCTCTTCCATGTAGGCAGGTTTCTGGGCTCAGGTAAACATTCCCTGCCACAGCTCACAAACAGGCTCTCCCCCAGATAATTGCTCTGCCCAGCATTCTCAAGTGTTCTCCATATACAATGGAGGAAACCCACTAGTGATTCTCTTGCAGCTGACTCCCATGCAACCAATATTTTCCCTCAGTGCTGAATAAACCTTTGTCAGCAACAACTGTATGTCAGCTGGTTACAGGAGCATATTGCCTCTGGAAGTGCACCCAGCCCATAGCGTCGTAAAACAGTTTTCTGCAGTGTGCCTCTCACCTATGCAAGATCCATCTCTGTTCTTCCTTTAGTTTATTCAGCATCTCTGAGTAATGGCTTTCTGTGGAAGCCCTAAAAGTTGTGACACTTTGTAGGCTGCCCTGGGAAGCTAAGAAATGTTCAAGGGAGCCTTAGTCTCAAGTACAATGACCAAAGAGCGGCCTGGCTAGGCTGCCCTCCATTGGGGAGTCCATATTCTACTAGAGAGTATCCACATGTCTCTAAGTATACAGAATAAACTGAAAAACTTCCTTTTTGAGCAGACAACATACGATTTTCACACAGGAACTATAAAGATGCATTTGCAAACACCACTTCAGCTTCCTGAAGGAAACTGCTGAGAGAAACTCAGAGGGAAAGGCAAGAAAAGAAGGTTCCTTTGCAGTCCTCTCCAGGAGAGAGACAGGAGATTCACTCCCACATCTATGCAGGGGAAGCTCAAGGCAAGATGAGAGACATAGCACAGTAGCAAACACTTCAACAACAGGCACTGTTACCTCAGCAACAGGCGTAGATTTTCCTGTTTCTCGATCTGTTCATACTTCACAGAAAGTACCAGGTAGCCCAAGGACATGTCACTGGAGTAAAAGTTCTGGTGCTCCTGAAAAACAGGAAGTCAAAATGCCTTACGCCCCCACACTTCTCAGAGAAGTTTACCAGAGTGTTTGCATGCAACCTGTCACTCAAGATTAGCTCATTTTTTTAACGAGCAATGGCATGCTTGAAGACATGCACATGCTGTCTCCCAGCCCCCTTAATGATCAAGGCATGATCATATCAAAGTTCATCCACTGTCAGTCCAGTTCCTCCTCAGCCGTGCATCATCAGAAGAGCTCCTGAGAAGAAACAGGATGAGAACATTCAGCAACACCTTTGGAAGAAATCGAGTTTCTTGTAAATAATTTTGTATCTTTCATGGCCTTTGTATCCATTCAGACTGCACAACTAAGTGGTGGTCTCCAGCACATTCAACTAGTTGTGGTCATGGGAATTTTCTAGACAAACAGTAACGGCAGGATCATTATACCAAATGGTTGGTCTCTAAAAGCCCTCAAATCTCAGGGAGGATTCCCTCAGAGCTCCAGGTAAATACTTTGCTGATGAAAACTGTTCTTAGCAGCGCCACTAAATGCTGCTTGATTTTTAGTGGAGTGTGCATCAGAGAGTCATTCAGTCAAACAATGAACAATAATGCAAACACTTTCACAGGCTCTATACAGAAATGACTGGCCATACTTTTCTCCTGAGTATACAGCCATGTTCCAGTGGCCTGGGTATAGCAATATGTATTTTTTATATATTTATTTCTAGATATATAAAAAACATATATATTGATATATATAACCTCTAACCTCAGAAAGTTAGTCTTTTGACAAGGGATGTGAACAGAAACCTCTAGGACTATGAGATTATTATATATGTGGAATCATCCAAAAATTATTAGATTGGTCCCATCTTCCTAGTGGAAAAACATTTTATGGCCAGTTTTTGGAGCTGGCTGCTACATAAACTCTGACAAAACAAAGAGCTGAGACTGAACTCATGCTTTCAGCAAAGAGTCCAAAATTATTGAATTTGAGGTTTAAGCAGGACAGAGACATCAACGAGAATGTCATGCAGAGGATCCGATTCTCTCTGGGTCAGATTTTCTAAGATTAATATCCTAACCTCTTGCTGCTAATGAGAACTTCTGTTGAAAGCAGGAGTAGTACATTCCAGTATGGTATGCTACTTCTGAGCTAAAAATGATGGAAGCTGGGGTAAGACTTCTGCTCAGCAAAGCAGAATAATAATAAATAAAACAAAGTAAACAATCCCAAAACTAAAATTGCCTTAGCTACCCTTCAGCAGGCAGAATTATCAGTGACTCCTCATGCCTCGGACCATAAAAATCAGGGGAGAGTCATACGGCAGCCTGCTGAAGGTGGAATCAGGAGCATGTCCACAGAGATCTTCAGTGCAGAACAGTTAAAAAAAAAAATCAAGGCTTTCTTTTGGTATCATTTGTACACAAGTCCCTTGCACTTTGCAAGTGCAGAGAGTTCAGTGATACCGGAATTCCTGTATCTCACTTGGAAGGAGTAATGATGATATGGCCCTGCTAGAGGAGCAGTATGGACCTGTGATATCAGGTCAGCAGAGAATCCTACAATCAGACTGAAAAAAATCATTCCCAGTTTGCCTCTCACCCTAGCTGGTTCTGGAAACCTTCAAGCACAACCCTGATTTTATGTTGACAAAAAAGAAAACATGGTTGGCATACACAAAGCTTCCAGAATATCACAGGATGAATGTCCATTAACAGATTTTCAGCAGATCTGTCAGTCTAGACAGGAAGCCTCCAGGAGGGGTACTGAAATATAAATTATATTAATATCTGTTTCTAGCGTTGCATACTACTAGTATTGTCATTCAGACAAGCCCAACCACTGCAGAACAGGTCCCCAGCACTGCTCAAAGCTCCACCTCTTCCTGCTTTTGAACTCCAGAGGCAGTCAAAGAGGGAGATCACTGAATAAGCAGTAGTGTGAGTATACCTGTCAGGCTTTCTTATCTCCTTATGCCATGAACTGAATCTCAGAAAAGATCATGGGTTTATTTGCATTTGTTCTTGATGGTTAAAATCATCCTGAGATCCAGTCTAGGAAATCAACCAACTCCTTAAACAGCCCGGCCCAGATGAACCTTAACAGCCAGTCAGCAAACATCCGCTTTATGAGACCAAACTCTTTTTCTCTATCTGCCAGACCGGAATTTTTAAAGTCAGGGAATACTTGGTACCAAACTTACTTAAATCAAACAACTATAAAACACATTGTCCAGTTTCTTCATACACATTCTGTGATGACCATTTGGCTTACTACTATTACGCTTTTTTTCCCCCTGGTCATCCCAGGGTTGGCATCTCTCCAGGAGCCTTAGAAGAGTTTCTTAACCAAATGTAAGCATTTTATGAGCAAATCTTTCTCTTCTGCTAATGCACAGAACGATGCACTCATCCAAGGGGATAGCATCAGCTTCACACGACAGGCCATACAGTAGTACATACCTTATTCACATCAGTTCAAAGCATTCTGTGGAATTGAAATGGAGTGGCTGTACAGTTTTTGTAAGTCCATCAGAGAGAGCCTGAGATACATTTCAGCCTTGAGGCTGGGTGGGAAGAGAAAACTCTGAAAGTCACCCTTACCTTCCCCAGAAAATGTTTGCGGTACAGCTTGGCTGTAGGGTCACTTTCCAGTTTCACTTTACCACTCCAGGAGAAGGGTATGTCAGACAGAGTTGGACTCAAGCTGGAGAGGTTGTGGCTGGTCCCTTCAATCCAGTAGCCCCCAAACTGGGGTAAGATAATGAGAGGATATGGCCACCCTTTCTGTAATACCTATTCAGAAGGACAGAGAACGTGAAAGCCAGTAAGCTGAAAGGCCAATAAAGTCCAAGGAAAAACAGAGGAGAACAGTACTAACTCACCTCATGGATGCTGGGGTAAGGAATATACTCCTCTTCTGTCTGAAATCAGAAGAGGCCATTAGCAAAAATGCGTGACATCTTTTAAAGTGTTATGCTCTTGTGATGATATAAGCTGTGCCCTCAGCTTCCACTGTGCCCTAGTCCATCTTTAGAGTTCTACTTTAGGATTCAAGATCAGACTCCATTTCCCAGGTCTCAGCATTATAATATACACCTTTAAGAACAATAAATTTAGGAGATTTCACTCATCTTCCTCCCTGAAACTACACAGAATACAGGCATGCAAAATGAGGAGGTAGGCAAACTATAGGCAAATTGGATTCAGTTAAGAGTGACAGCCCCTCTCCTTTCCTTCCAGGCATCGTTTGACAGTTGCTGTTCTGCAGACGGAGTTAGCAGTCTGGATGGTAGAAACAGTACTGCTATTTACAGTGAGATCAAGGTTGTGTCATCGCCATAGCTGGACCTGTTGTGTACAAGTGAGCAGTGCTGAGGCATGACTGCAAGAATAGGAGCAATATCTGAGCCACTTTACGCCAGTAGGACACCCCTTCCATCACCACAAAGAGCACTGACTATCTCTGTCAGAATTGAGCTATATAAATCCCCTGCATAGCTTTTTTTTTTTAAGGTGATTCCAAGATTAAATTCAAGGTCAAGGCTGATTTTAACGTTACTGTGCCTGAGCCGAGACTGAAGGAATGGAGAGAAAGAGCTGAGAATTTAAAGATGGGAATATGTTCTTTTTTTCCCTAATATCGAGGGAAACAGACTGGCTTTCTAGTAACATTTGTGAGTCCTCAAGCAGAAATAAATACAATGTAGTTTCATAAACACTATTGTAGCTCTTAACTGAATAAAATTAAAGAAATTACTTAGTCAAAACTAAGATTGTTAATAACAATAAACACTTACTGGCACCATTTAAATATGAAAATTATTGATTCTATTTCAGCTACACAGTTTCACCTTCTCCTGCAGCAACTTAAAAAAAAAGGGGGGGGGGGGGGGGGGGGGGGGGGGGCATATAGGCATTCTTGGACTGTTTGAAGGATCCCTGTTCATTCCAAGATGAACATACAGTGAAAGGGGGGGGGGTGGGGGGGTGGAGGGGAGCATATAGGCATTCTTGGACTGTTTGAAGGATCCCTGTTCATTCCAAGATGAAAATACAGTGTAAGCCAGGTCAGTAATTATCTGCCATTCTCAGCAACTTAGGAGGCAACAATGACTTGGCCTGACCTTGAGAGGAGCTGGAAGGGAACATCTTTGCTCGTCCAGACGACTCCCCTGGAAACGAAGTCACAGACAGTGAATCCCATGTTTTAGCATGTTTGTTTCACTTACCCTCTGTGTCCTTTTTCGCATCCCCAATATGCGTATTTTGTCTCTCTCTATAATCTTCTATTTTATGCAAGTTTAGAATCAACAGGAGTGAAGCTAGAACTTGACCACTCCCCTAGTCTGGCATTAAAATTGAAAAGCTCGCTCCTGTCTTACGTATCTTAAAAAGCAGGAAGTTGGCAGAAATCAAAAGAAGTTTCCCAAACTGATTCTCCTATTTCATTCTCTAATCTCTTCTAGCTACTTTACTTCCTATACCTAGCAATAAGAGAAGGAAGAGGTAAAGGCAGAATGGAAAACCCAGTAACTCAGGCACTTTATTCCTGTTCTACTCTTCCCTCTCCCTTGAAGATACCATCAGGCAGAGCATAGCGAACCCTAGAGCAGGGTTAAGAGTAGTAAGAAACACTTGTTTGGAGATTAGGGCCAGGCAAGAAGACTTTCTTATTAAGCAGCTTATGTGTCTTGCTTCCATCCACATAAGGGAACAAATCTGTCTCTTGGAGGTAAGACAGAAAATCAGAGCTGCTCTCCATCCACACATCTGACTAGTGCAAGTCTCCTGCAGGCAGCAAGGAGCCACAGAGCAATGCCCTGCACATCTGCTTTCCTGGGCACTGTTACTGAGAGGTGGGCATAAGACTACTGGATGCCTAGCTTCTTCCTGAATCAGCAGCCGGCATCCAGACTCGATTCCCTTTCTTACAGCTATTCCATCGTGTTTCTTCTCACCAGGACAAACGTAGCTCACTCCCACCACACTTCTGCAGCAGAAGCACACAAGAACAGGGAAATTTTAGTGAGGACGGCCCCAACACAGACTGAGCAGAGGCCCAGAACAAAAGAAGTCAAAGATATGGGAGACAACAGGCTGCATAAAATGCTGGTCATAGTCCAAGTGGGCATCAATGCAGACAGAATAGTAAGAGGCAGAATTTGCATTGTCAGATAGGGAGATAAAGACCAGGATTTAACTTGTAGCTTTCTCTTAGACACAATGCATGAGTATTTAACTACTGCCATCTAAATCTTGTAACTCTCATACCAGAACATGAGACTACAGAATGCTGAGACATACCAGAATGCTGAGACTACATTTTTATACACCATCAGTGCTGCTTAATGAACCAGCTAATCAGGGGTTCCAGACAGGATAAGCAGCTCTCAACTTTGTTTTGAAAATAAGCAGGATCTGATTTATCACAGCTATGGCTATGCAAGTATTCTACGTATTTCTACTTGTAAACGAGTATCTGGTAGAAATATGTAGATCTCAGTGGAGCTCTACAGTAGAGATTTAAGATGCTCAAGAGCAAAAGTTTAGGGCCAAAGCTCCAGCCATACAGAGCGGAAAAACTGCTAGTACCACAACAACATTAACATTGAGTAATAGCAACATTACATTGAGGATTAATAATGATTAGGATGCCCCTTGCATGAGCAACAAAAGAATTAAAAAAAATCTATTACACATAAAAACAAGGTTATAGAAAAATGAGAAAGCTTATTAAAAGAACAAAAAAATGAGCCATAAAAAAGATAAATCTTCGTGAAATGATGTAGAGACATTGAGTTCACAACAAATGCCTAACACCTCAAAAAACTCTTAGAAACACCAGAAGCAAACCAGAATGGCTAAACTCCCAGGGTAAGGGAGACTAGCAGCAGATGCATGAGGGCATTTTTCACAAGTCTAAAGTAGAGTTCAAACACAAAAAATAGCAATAACAACAAATTCTAGTTGGTGAAATATAGCAACATAGTAAAGCAAGTGAGGAACAATCTTCAGGTATCATAATAACAGAAAAAAACCCCTACTTTCCTTAACTGTATTAAAAGAAAGAAGCTTGCCAAAATGTCTAGAGGGTGACACAGAATCAAACCATAAAAGCTGAGCTTAGAGAGAGTTACCCCATCTCCCAAAATTTTTTTTTCACTTGTAATTTCAACAGCAGAGCCTGAGCAAATACCAGCTTAGAACTATTTTTCATAGGGAAATGTTGGAAGATCTGTTTAAATTGCAATGTCAATAGACAGCATTGACAAAACGAACAACAAATTACCAGGACATGGTGGGTTGTGAAATTAAGATGGAACAGAGGCTGACATGTGATCTTTACCTTTTTCAGAGGTAGTAGGAGTAACCATTTTGCATTTGGGGAAGTCATAAAGCTGAGAAGGAGGAGAGCATGCAATGTACATGCAAATGAGTGTTTTTTGTTGATGTGATATGGAGTTGATGGATCTTGTCAACCTAGTGTGCTGGGGATCAAGAGGAAAGCTAGCTTCTGAAACAGGGGTCTCGGGAACAGTTCTTTGGGGCAATAAAGTCATATCAAAACACGATTAAGACAGGAGGGACACATAGGTACCAAGCAGTCCCAGCCTTCTGGAAGAAAGTGTGGAAAGTACTGGGACAAACTTGCTATGCTCCTGCTGCACATGAAAATGACGGTTGGGAAACTGCCATTTTGTAAGATCATTCTCCCCTTCCTTGGCATTTTTGGCAGATCTGGTAACTGCAAAAGTTTTCCAGTTTCAAAGGAGGTCCTGGTAGTAGACGAGTATCTCAGAGAGGCCAGAGAAAAAACTTCCTGGGCTGCTGTAAAGGAGCTGCTGTTTGTATCTGTGCAGAGAGTAAGAGGAATGTGCCAGCACATTCCATGACTCTGCACTGCTAACGGAGCTCCTGGTAGGCTGGGAGCAGAAGATGCAGGCCTAAATATACCAACCTCTCCTCTAGAGTGAAGCTTAAGTTACTAGCAGAGATCTCATGCAGCCCTGGGCTGTATAGTCCAAAGCTTTAGAGAGTAACCAGGACCACAGGGAACTCACAGCGTAAGTTACCAAATGCCAAAGCATAGGCAGAGCAACTGGTTGATGATCGCATTCCTCAGGAAGGGAGGCACAAACTATAGCGGTTTCAGCCACCTGTTGAGACACCCTTCTGGTTTGGTCCAGTTTGGCTTGCAGCACTGCCTTTAAGGAAAGACCTTCCCTCACTGTATCCCTGGGTAGTTTACTGGAGACAGCACGGGCCTGCGAATCTGATACTCCCAGGGTCCTGTTCAGCGGAAACATCTGGCCTGAGCAGGATGAAAGAAAAGACAGCAGAGAAGAAAGCGTCCAGGTCCATAGTAAAGTCCAACGTGGTGTAATGATGCTATGATAACACGTTTTTTTTTTTACGGGGAGTGGTGCCTTGAGGGGACTAGTTCAAAATGGACAACTCACTTAGACATAAAAGGGGACACAGGAAAAAAAAATAAAAAGCATGAAGGTGCTATGTGAGAACATAATACTGAAAGATACGTTGAAACCGCACAAATGCAGAATAGAGGTAGTGAACATCTCACCATAAAAGACAAAGGCAGTAAGTGAGAGGGATTGGCTGTGCATGTGTGTGAAGATCTGCAATATCTGGGTTTACTGGCTGATAGAAGGTTTTCTTGCTTTCCAACGTTAGCACTGCAGAGCAAACTACAAACAATGTATTACTTCCTAAGTGTTTACTGTGTATTTTACAAATTATTTACTGTGACTTCACTGCCTCTGTACACACAGAACAATGCGGCCAGTAGCCCATTTACTTCAAGGAATGATTAATATAATTAAAAAGAAAAAAAAAAGGGGGGGGAACTTCATTCCCAGACCTTGGGGACAGGTTTCCGCACGTATACCCCATTTATTTCAAAAAAATATAAAAAAAAAAAAAAAAAAAAAAAAAAAGGGGGGGGGAACTTCATTCCCAGACCTTGGGGACAGGTTTCCGTCAGTATAAAAAGAAAGCACAGTTTTACCTACTAATTTATCACACATTATGTGAAATCGCTATGTTAATTTTCAGTCAGACCTTATACTCCAATGCGATTGTTAAAGTGCTCAAAAACTAATTCTATCCTGCAGCTTTGCTGTTGTTATTTTGCAGGGGAAACATCCAAGTCTCCTGCTTTGCCTTTTACTCACTTAATTGCTAATGAAAATCCCAGATTTAATTTTCAAAAGTGATTCAACAAATCTAAAGGATAGCCAGAGTCAAATGGAAGGCAAGGGAAAGCAAAAACAAACAAAAAAATTTACAGAATTAGTAAAAAATATAAAGAAAGGTCACAACAAATAATGAAAAGAAATACTTGGGGTGGCAGCTTTTTCTTTTGGAAAACACCTCTCTACTCTCTTCCCTTGTTTCAAAAAATTGCTGTCGTACTTAAACAGCAGTTACAATTCTCCTAGTGCAAGTCAGTGACAAAACAAACTAAATAAAGAAAACCAAACCACTATGCAGTCTTAACAATGGACAGCTAAGAAACTAATAGAGATGTAAATTTAGGAGGACTGCATATGTTGGAAATTCTCATCAGCTCCCTCCGTTACATCTCTGACTAAAGAGGTCAAAATCCAGTGAGACACAGTTTTCATATGGTTAAACTGGGAGCTAAGAAACACTGAGAATCTCAGGCAACACAGTCTTCCAGAAAGGTGTATCTGCTAGTGATTCTCCCTTACACAGATTTCAAAGGGCCTGCAAAGGACCGTCATAACTTTCAACACGTGCTTGAACTGAACAAGGAACTCTGCACGCCCAAGCTTACTTTCTAGCGCAGGGTTAAGTGAGTCCAGCACACTTCCAGAGTTTCTTACTCAAAAGCACTGAGGATATATCCCTAACGTAGTTTGGGTGTCAGTACATGGTTTCAAGGTCTGTGTCTGTCTACACATGAATATGTAGAAGATACAGACCTTCAGCTCCTCCTTCCCCCACTTCTCCTTCCTAGTCTGCCACATGGTACTGCAGCCCCGTAACTCTACACTCAGCATTTTGCAGCAACCTTCCACCTCCTCACCTTTACAGTCCCACCAAAGTCATGCATTTTAATCATATCCATAATTTGATTATCCAAATTCCAGAAAAGGAGTTAATTGTTCCTTGTAAGTTTAATTCCTGCACATAATAAAAGGCAGGAGTTATGTGCCATGTTACGTGTTATATCAGGACAAAATTAACCACAGTATTTTAGAGAAGGTGTACCGCTCAGAGAAAATACTGGTAGTCTGTAAGGATGCTCTGAGAACCAGCCGTCGGAAAAATTGAGTTCTAAAGACTTCATTGTTAGATATATAGCACATATAACATATTAGTATATTACTATTTATTTATTTATTAGGGCAGGGTTGGGTTTTCTTCCCTTTTAATTCTATTTTAATTTTTACTTAATTTTCCCTATTTTAATTTTATAATGTAATATATACAACTAAATGCACGTATTTCCATAAGACAATTAAGTCAGAGTCCTTCTTGCTTGTGCAAATTAAAGATGGGGACTACAGAACTTATTTCCTAAACTGTTCAACCTTGCTGAATGCAGCTATGTTAACATTCCACGAATCACAGAATCACATCTGACAGCAGCAGCTGCTATCCAGCAGAAACATAGCTTCTTGAAGAAGATGACAGAGATACCTTAATGCAACCTTGATTTTCTCTCAGAATCACACTTCTGCAAAGAACAGACAGAATTAAAATAATTTGTGTCTTCCATCATGCTGGTTGGAAAAGCGAACACAGGAAAACGCTTTTGAAATCCCAAAAGAATCGGTATGGGAGCTTAGGCCTAGAAGAACTCAACATTCTGCAAGCCTAAACTTAAGGCTGTTGGTAGTGAAGTGACAAGACAAATTATTTGATAATTTGTTTGTCTATGAAAAATCAAGAGATATCAAAGTTTAACAGAATAATTTCTCCTTACCTGCATTTTTTCAATCATCTCAAACAAGTCCACAGTCTGTGGAAAGGAAAAGACAACAGGGGAAAGAATTCAACATTTATAGAAGCTAACACTGTCTTCTGTGGTAACCCAGATATTGAAGGAGCCAACAGCCCCTTCCACGTTTTGGCACAGAAACTACTTGCCCGCTGAAGACAAGATAGAATCACTCTTCCTTAACTGACCGCATGGACTATACAACTGGCCAAATTGTCTTCAGCTTGTGTTGCAAAAGCTTGACCCAGAACCTGATTGGACAGGTATCAGGAATTTCTCTTTCAGTGGCACAGACAACTGACTCGATACAGCATAAGAATACGTAATAACAATACATAAATAAGGTACAGCGTAAGACATTATTAAATGAAGAAGTTTAGGATTCTCACAGTAGCGTGCATGCACACAAGCCTGCTTTCGGTTATTTCTCCTCCTCAGTGGCTCAAGGTACTTTCCTACCCTGAGTCCCAGGAATGTCAGCTGTCTTTACCTTGTTCGGGACAGCAGGAGCGACAGCACATGGAAAGCCTTGAGTGGGAGGGTCTATAGCATCACTGAAGCAGCGCGCCCCCTCCTCAGACCTCCTGCAACAGACAGATGAAACCTTCTAACTCTTTGAGAACTCAAGATGCCAGTGCTTGCCTGCAGCGCATCCTTTGCCTTCTGCTGTCTTCTGCTTACCCTTCCCATCCCCAGACCACTTCTTGCCTATGAGGAAGCTGTCATTCCCTGTGAGATTCCCTGAGCTTACCACTTCCCACCTGCAAACATTCTAGATACAGCAGCAAAAATCTTCTGGCCCCAACTGCTCTGTCTCTGTTCACATGCGCAGCTCTTGTGTAAGTGCTGAATGACCTTTTTTGCCAAGTTCCTCTTCTTACCATAGATTCGCAGCAGAATAAAAACAGGTGTCACAGGAAGCTTTGGGATCAGATGTCTAAATCGAACCATCTTAAAAGGGATGAAAGTTCTGAAATACCAGTGAAATCAGCACTTAAAGGACAGCCCCAGTTGCCACAGCCTGGGTATTAGTGTCCAAGGCAGAAACATAGCAGATATGGTGTTAGAACAGAACCAACACACCCGGCAGAAGAGACGCAGGCACGGTTCTGTGTTACCACCGCTGGTAAAGGCAGCATGCGCATCTGATGGGCTTTTGTCTTCACATCTCCTTTTGACAACATACCATTATTATTTTGGCCCCTGCTGGGGCAGAAGCGTGTACAAACAGGAGCAGCACTTACCTGATTTCATAGAAGAGGAAACAGAAAGACAAACAATACACTGTAGTTTAAGACACATATTGCACTGCCCACTGCACTGCAGACAGCCTCACTGCTAGCTGCAGCTCTCCTACAGCTAGTTAACAAACTTTCCATGCCATTACTCAGTTTTTACTAGGTCACAACTGGGGTTTAAGTCACAGTGCTGGCCACATAGGTGGGACTGGGAACAAAGCCCAAGTTTCTAATATCAGAGACAGGACTCCACTTTGTAATGCAATCACGAATATGTTTGTTACGTGATCATATAGCGCAGTCATGGATTGCTGTCCTCTAGCTGTTAGATGCATGACTTCTACTGCTTCCACACTAAGAGATCGGCATCTGTAAGTCACGCAGGCTCTTTCTTTGAAACCAGTAGCTACATCCCCTGTTGTACGGAAGTATAACATATTCCTGTAATCATGAAGCTATGCTCTATTACAAGCTCCAAGAATCTCTATGCTCACCAGCCCTCTGACAATTCACAATTTATTTTAGTAGTTCACTGTATCAGGTAACTTATACACAGGCTTATCTACACAAAGTAACATAACGCTTCCATCCCACAATTTTCTCCTATAATTCAGATGAGAGCTATCTGTGTAATGCATCTAGAGATTAAAGTCATAACATATATGTGAGGGAAGATGTAGGAGTTAGTCTTGAAATCCTCAAATAAATGTTGGAATAGTCAGATGGCAAACGAATTCCAAATGAATATTAATATTATACCAACACACGCTTTATTTACCATCTTATTCATTTAGTTGAAGCATGTTGGTGCTAACAAAATTTACGTCCAAGGCATGAAAGATTTTCATTGTTTCTTCAAGAAAACTGAAGTTTCTGTTCTGTGAGCTCTCAATGAGCTTTATCGGATAAATTCTCATTTTCAGAAACAAGCCATCTCCAGAGAAGTGTAACAGCAGAGTCCTGTGCCACTGGTTGCCCTGGGGCATTGTTGCATGCTACAGTGTTTTTCTTTGGCATGTCACTGGTTTGAATCCAGTGGAGAAAAAAATACATACCTGCATCATGGAAATCTGGCAACTCCTACATGAGGACAGTGTGGCCAGTCCTGCCCCTGTCATCTCAGCATAAAATCCAAATCATCTCTAACCTTTGGACTGACTGGGCACTTCATGCAGCAACTGCTCCTTAATGTTCAACCCTGGTACAGTTCTATTGTCAAACTTACTCCAGGAGACGTCAAAAATCATCAGTCCTATCACACTTCCAGAGATGTTCTCAATTCTGTCATTATCCCCGACTAGGAATGTGCTGAGGGACTTCAAAAGTCAGGACAATTATTTAGATTCTATGTTATCTTTTACAAAATATCAGAAAAATTTGTGGCCATTGCAACTATTGCTTGAAAGTCCATTTGTGAATTTTGAACTTCCGGACCGAAAAGCACTAAGCTTTATTTATAGAAAAAGAACATACTTCTTTTCAAATTGGAAATTCAAACTCTTTGATCACAGAAGAGAGAATATCAGCCTTCTGAAAAAGAAAACTACTTTGCAGACATGGAGAGGAATATGTATGTGCAGATGTACACTTGTGGAAGCTTTATTTTTAGGAAATAGCAACAATGGAAAGCAGAGGGCCTGCAAAACGCTGAAAACGAAACTAGGATGCTACTAGTGACAGTAACCAGTGCATTAATTTCAAGCGAGAAGCCAAACTAAAAGTAGGCTCTGCTGATCCACGGCTAAAGACTGCTCTCAGTTCTGAAAGAGAGCAAGAAGTGCCTTCGAAGACCTCTAAGCCACCAACTCCACACGCACTCAAGCCCTGCATTCCTGTCTTGCAGCATTCTCTGCTATTTCAGTCCTGGGATCTCCCTACACAGCTCTCTCAAAATCATTCCCATCTGCTATAGCTGAGCCAGTTCAATAACCAGGTCAATGCAAACACTTTTCTGATAAACACACAAATTGGCCTTGACAGATCTCATACGTCCTTTCATCCATCTTTCATAAGTGTTCCAGAGGTAAAGGGGATTTGTCGCACTCCGAAGAGACAAGTGCCCCAAAGCCTCAAGTAACTATTTTCCTGAAAGTTCACAAGGAAGCAGATGTAGGTGTATGCTGTTGTAAAAACCTTTGCTAATCTGGAAGCCCTCTAGTCGGAGAAAGAACACAGCATGATTTTCAGCTAATTATGGAACGATGGTCAGTGTAACAACTGGTGTTCCAGCCTGACAAGTGATTCTTGCAATAAGATATAGGGTTTTTTAAAACACTCACTGGAAGGGACAGGCAACTGAGAAGAACTGAAGGTAATTTGACACAAGAACAGGCCTGAAATGCTCATAAAGAAAATTGTGGGCAACCACTTCCTTTGATTTGAGCAACAGCTTCTGCTCTTTCTTGTTTCTCCCTTAAAAGAGACGTATTTGCTCTATCAAATACGATTCTTAGTTATTTGGACAGATGAAAACATGGCACAAATAGCCTTACTCTAGCTAAGCACCTGTATGGCTTTGAATTTTGCTCACACAGAGACTCCTAAAATTCAAGAGGAGGAATTGCCAAGACAGAACTAGGAAAATGAAGCAACTACTACAGATGAAATGCTCTCAGCTGGTCACAAACTTTTCTAGCCACGGACTCTGACTTCCAGTTAGGAACCCCGCTTGCAGCCGCACTCCCCTTTCCGGCTGCTGGGGACCTCCTGCCTGTCCCCGACGGACCCCGCTCCCATCCGTGGACAATCCGTGCTCGCTGCTCCGCTTCCTCTGTCTCTTCTTGCACCGACAAAAAAAGGAGGGCAGGGCATCGAAAACGCCCGGAGAACCCAGCCAGCTCTCACACCCCACCAGGTAGCACCCTGCAGGGCAGGAGAAAGGCGAACTCCCGAGAGAAACGCATCTCGCCAGGAATCCGCGTCCCACCTCCTGACAGGTCCAAACTGGAGAACTCATCCACCCCGGGGAGGCAGGAGAGAAGCGAGGGCGCCTCACTCGCACCCACTTTCCCTGCAGCAAGAGCAGCACCCACCAGCCTCGCTCGTCCGCCTCCTCCCAACCAGAGCAGGGCCCAGAGAGGGAGCGGGGGAAGGACT
>NW_010391454.1:39389-40334 GCF_000710305.1 Buceros rhinoceros silvestris | reverse complement strand
AAGCCAAGCCGTGATGATGATGGCCCCTTTGGATCTGCCTTTGTGATCTCTGCTCATGACCGAAGTGTGGAACTCAGAAATGTTCACATCTTTTTTATGAGAGAAGCCAAACAGTCCTAACTCATTAAAATATTAAAACAGCAAAACGAATTCTGCCTAATTTAATTTGAATAGTCAATCAGTGTCACTTAAATCATGATTGAAAACCAACCACTTGGAATACAACAGAAGTATTTGGATAATAGAACTAACAATAAAATCATATCTGTATTCTGCTTCCAGAGTTCGTTTGTATGAATTTAGGCAACTTTGTTTTTTAAGAAGACCGTTGGTCACAGTACCGATTCAAAGCCTCATCAACAGGCTTGTCGTGGTGAGTGAACAGGGGGCTACGTGCATGTCCGTCAGACTTCGTATGAGTGCATCGTCTGGTCCAAAAACCAGTAGAGGCTGGAGTGCAGCGTACAGCAGGTTTAACCTGGGACAGCTTCTGATCAGCTGCTGCTGAGGCAGACTTCTGGTACTGTAAAAGCTTGTTAAGTGCGGGGTAAGCTTCAAACACATCGGTATTCTGTTGGCTGTAATTAGACCATTACCGTGGTTAAATTAGTACACTTATTTAGTTCTTTCAGATCAAGGCCTTAAACAGTAGGTCTGAGGAGAGGCTTTGCCTTGAATATTTTCTGGAGCAAATATCCATAGCAATTGCTTAGCTTAGAGATGGGGAACATTAATTTCAACATGTTGCTCAAACTGGAACACAACATTTGTAACACGTTGTTTGTAAAGCATTGCTAACTGGAAACAGCAAGTTGACTTCTGCATTTTCAAAGCCACACCTGTTTTTGGATTCATTAAACTTCCTGAACTTTCTCAAGGCGCTGGTTGCAATTCGAAGTGTCTCACCTTTGCTGTGGGAACATCTGGGGTTTCTTCCTGTCAGCA
>NW_010391454.1:31883-39279 GCF_000710305.1 Buceros rhinoceros silvestris | reverse complement strand
GAATTCACTGTTGAAAAAACCATTTAATTGTGAGGAGCACATCTAGAGGAGATGGAGTAGTAGCCTTTTAGTTTTGAGCATTGGCTTTTTGAGTAGGACTTGACTAAGTAGCTGCAAGATCTGGGATGCCTCTACCTGGTGACAATTAGGATATCTCCTTTTTTGCATGGCACTCGGGCATGCCAATGGGAACAATTAATCGCTGCAAAAATCAGAACTATTGAACAGATGCCTCTTGAGATGTAGGGGTGTACAAAGATAATCACACAAAATCAATCCAGTACATTTTCTATTATTTAGTATCTTAGTACAGCTAATAATGATGGCGGCCTTATTTCTTAGCATAGGTTCTTTAACACTGCCTGGTGGTGGTGGAAAGTGAGTTGATTTCTGTTTGCTCACTAGTGATTCAAACATAAACACGGGAAGGGATTGAGCCTTCCTAATGTAGCTGTGTCTGGCCAATCCCTTCTAAACAGATACTAGTCAGACCCTTTTATTTTTCCACGCATTTTCAGAGAACAAATGCTTTTCCTCCAGCGTTCTTGAGAGACGATTACATGATGAGCTGTGACTTAATGTTGTTTAAAAAACCCTCGAAGTAAACAAATCAACATTTACTCACAAGGAGGCACAATATTTGTCACGTTTATTTTTTTCAGTAGAGATAAGAAATTGATGAAGACATCAGGAAACTGGGATTTTAAACTCATAGTGTAATTGTTTGTTTTGTTAAAATATGTTTATGATTCCTTTCCTCTCAGGGGTTCAGATGGGGCAGAGGGTTTCATTTTTCCCTTGGCAGAGGGTGTTCGTTCTGAACCATCTGAGTTGTGTGTGAATCTGAATTTCTGTGGAACCCTATTTTTTTTTTTTTTTTAAGTAGTTCAGGTAGTAAATTTCCAAGTATTTCAGTATGGGATTTTAAATGGTGGTAGTTATACAGATAGTGTTGTTAGAAAGGAAGTGAAAATTCTTCCACCCCAGCTCTAAGAGCAAGTCCTCAAATAAGGCTGGAGAGTAGTTTGGAGATCTCCCGCCTGGCATCGCTCTCCTCATTGCATACAGTAAAGAAGAGGGGTTTGCATTAAAATTCTTGAAATGCCTTGGAAAATGTTTAGATTTGGTTTGAGGAGCTGAGGGAGATTTTTTCTTTTAGTGTCTCATCAGTATTCTTGGTTTGTACAAATTATTTTGGACTTGTCAGGCTTTTTGTCTGACTGTGCTGATTTGCATTTCTTTAAAATGTTTTGTTTTGTTTTCCGGTGAAAATGATATTTTTAGAGAGACTCCTTTCCCCAAATAGCAAGTGATCCACTACCTCCTCTGAGGCCCAGCACAACTCAAATACTCATGCTGCAAGATTTCTCTCAGCTAGCATATAGCCATATTATTTACATTGGCCAAATCTTGGTCGGGTTGTTTTCTAGAAAACTTTGTAGTGCGTAATGTCTGGTAGATTTGCCTCTTCACCTTACAGAAGAAGGAAGACTGCTTCCTTTACGGCTTACTGATAACATCCTTCCACACCAAAGACAAATTGATGTACCTGAGACCTATGAGTCTGCAATTTAAAAAAAAAAAAAAAAGCCCTCTTTGTATGTAGGTGTCCATAAAGTTTGCAGATTTTTTTTTCCAATAAATACACTTACAGCTTGATTTACATAGCAGAATGTAAATCGGAATGTTCTTCTAGGGTATCTGTTTAAATTAAATAAGTATTTAATTTCTGCTGCAAGTGTTTTTAATGGGCGATTGCAGTACCCATTACGGAATAGTGTATCAGCTGCTACTTTGTAAAATCAATTTTCAGAATATGTCTGGGGTTAAAATTGGGGACACTCTTGGGTCTGTTTAGGGTTATGATGCATATAAGGGTCTAGCTGAGCAGTCCATGAAACAGCGTGAGCCTAAACCTGTTAAGTGAAATGCTTTTATTTTTTTTGTTTTGTTTTAAACTAGTCGTTATTGAAACATAATTATTTAGTGAAGTTTACTTAAAGATGTTTAATGTATAAGTTAGAACAAATTCATCAAATGTTTTGGGTTGGAAGGCACCTTTGAAGGTCATCTACTCCCAACGCTCCTGCAGCAAGCAGGGACATCTGCAACTAGATCAGGTTGCTCAGAGCCTGGTCCAGCCTGACCTGGAATGTTTCCAGGGATGGGGTTTCTGCCACCTCCCTGAGCAGCACATGGGTACCAGCACTCTGCCTTTCTGCTGCCAGCAGGCCAGGAATAGGGTGTCATTGGCTCTTACGGCTTTTGGAAAAGGTAGGGGTTTTATTAATGTACTTGTGGCTACAGTAATAACCTTCTGTGGAAGGTAACTAACTTTTATGTTAAGGCTTTGATTTATTTTTTTTCTTTTTTTGGTGTTAGCATTTTTGTATGTTTGAATAACTTGCTTTTATACCCCCAACTATAAATACTGGGGAGAACAGGAACTTGTAGGAAATACCGAGAATGACTTACCCGTTTCATTAATGGAAAATTAATTTTGCTCCTCGGCAAACAGGGCATAGGAAGATGTTTGTCTGGACATTAAGTACTGACTTTAATCACCTGGTTTGGTTTCTAAATTAAAAAAAAATTACAAGGTGATACGTATAGCTTCATACCAGAGGTGCTGGGCTGCTTATGTGCTTGTGGCATAGCCCATTAGGCTTGAGTAATTTTTTTAAAACAACAAAAAAGTCCTTTATTGTAAAAAAAAAAAAAGAAAAAAAAAGGAAAAAATGATACAAAGGTAAAAAAAATGAGACTCTGGAAACTTAATGTAATTACATAAAGAACATTATAGTCTTTTACATGAGCAGTAAACGACTGTTTTTACAAATGAAACATGGTTTTTCATAGACCTTTAGAAAGCGAATACATTTTTGTACTGGTTATTTATGATACATTCTTAAAATATAGTTAGTTGCTGCTTTAGAATACTCTTGGGTTAGCAGTGGAATACACTCTGAATTTGGGGTTTGCTGGCTCTTTGCATTGATTTTTTAATAGCATTACAAGGAAGGTAAAACCAAGATAATATTTGCTTGTCCTGCTGTGCAAATGAGCAGTTAAATCATCTGACATCTGTTTGTTTGGCAAATAACAAATGCGAGTGAACCAACAGGTAGAACTAAGAGGTTAAGACAGTTTTAAAGGACTGCTTCCAAAGGTTTATGAAGTTATAATACTAACGAGAAGAGCTTGCTGCCAACAGGATGTCAAAAATAGTTCAGAGTTTCTTTATGAAACACCTTTGAGTGCTCCTGTGTATGGAAGTGTCAGGGTAATGTAACTGGAAAAACTACCACAACCTGCTAGCTGTAGCATTACGCTGGCAGCGGCGGGTGGTGATGGAGTGTGCCCGGAGTGGACCTGCTTTATCAAGAACTGCGAAGTAAGGAAGAAGAGTGGAGTTTTCCAGTGTGTTTTGATTTGAGGGGAGACTGCAGCTAGGTGTGCGAAGGAAACAAAAATACCCCGTCCATTTCATACAGAGAAAGGAACTGTTACCAAACAATAGCAGACAGTCCGAGTGATTACCGTGGTGCTGGAGAAGGAGCGTAGCTGTAGCTCAGGGATAAAGGTTTGTCTGTCACTGTCAGCATATCCCTGCCGGCAGGATCTGCCTTGATCATGGAGGTTCTTGCGCTGAGGTATTGTACCTCCTCTGGAGGTGCATGGTGGGAGGCAGTGGGCACAAGCTGGGACATGGGAAATCTGATCAGCTGCAAGGAAAAAGAAAAAAAATTCAGGGCTGTGAAGTGGCTGGAAGAGGTTGCCCGAGAGACTGCGGGACCTCTGTCCTTGAAGATGCTCAAAATGGCGCTGAGCAGTCTTAATCTACTTGGCTGTGCTTTAAGCAAGGCATGGAACTAAAGGTCCCTTCTATCCTCAGTCAGTGTTATGATTCCATGTCTGATCTGTATAAGAGCGGGTTTTTATTTAATCTTTTGTAATGAGGTTCCTTGGGGAATCTCAAACCGCGACAGGGAGCAAGGCACATCACCATGATGTCCTGCTCATGGCCTTTTGGGACCATGGGGTCCTTGTTGCTTACCTCATCCCAGGTGATGGCTGGCTGGCAGGAGTGGTCCCTACTGACTTTTGCTGTGGATGTCCTCATCCGTCAGCAGTCTGAAATACAATGCTTGCTTCGGCTCTGAGTAACAAATAAATCAAAGAGAACTGGTGAACCTACTTACAGTTTCTTTTTAGGAATTCCTGAGCTGAGTCATGCGATTCCTAGTCCGTGACTCAGCTTGTAATTAAAGAAGATGATGGGCTCGGACTTGTCCAAGACTAACTCATATTTAGCTCTTGCTCTCCACAAATCATATGCTTTATTAGTATTTTATTGATTACATTTTTTCATATTAAAAATTGCTGGTGTATGTAGTCTTAATTTTGGAAAGGCTTTTGAAATGTCCTCAGGAGCACTCTCGATAGAGGAATTGATTGTTGTCATTAAAACAATGTTATGCAGAGGCAAGAAAAACGTGAACTGAGCATTTTCTAAAAGCCTTGTATGCTGCCTCCTGCATTACTGGAGATGGAGATTGTCACAAAGAAGTCTAAACAAGGAGCAAGCCATGATGCTTCTCTTCCTTAGCCCCCAGAGCTGTCGTGCTGTGGGTTGGACAGGGTATACCTCCACGGTTCGAGATTTCCAGGTCAGGTATTTTGCATTTTTTCATACAGTGAGTATGGTATGCTTATTGCTTGGTTTTGGTTGGGTTTTTATATATTTATGTACTTAGACGTTGTGTATGTATACAGTATGTATTATGTATATTCAAGCCTATTGTTTAACACAGTGCTGTGGCATCATACTCGTTTCTTATAATTCTTGATTTACATGTAGCAGATAGGACTCTGAGGGAAGGCTCGCTTCTCTGGAAGCGGGGGCTATTTCATACAAACTGACAGTTCCCAGTTCATTGGATGGGAGTGAGCAGGAGAGACTTCTCCCAGCCTTGGAGAAGTCCCCGTAGAGCTTATGTGTTCTTGTGGAGGTTGTGCGTGTTCTCCTTCATTCCCATTACAGGTAGGAGAAATTTTGAGCTTGCCTTGAAGTGTTCTGGTCGCTGCAGGCCAGGTAGAGGCTAATGCTGACCATGTTGTAATCAAGAAGTGAATGCTGCATTTATTTTCAAATCAGTTAGTAGTGACTGAGGCCATGCATAATCAACTTCTAAAAAAAGTACGTCAGAAGTTTGATGCACAGTAAATGTGAAGGCTACAATATGGAATAAATTATCAAGCGGCTCAAGTTCAGTGTCTTTTTGAAGACTATGAGGGGGGATCTAGAGGAAATTACACTTGTATTTTACACCTGCCAAATTTAATTACTGCAACAAATCTGTATAATTACAATTCAGAGACTATGATTTATTCTCAGAGTTAGGTAATTAGAAGCGGGACTACATTTGAAGGTTCAAATTGGATTCTTAGAAAGAGTCCCTTACATGAATGTGACCCGTACAGAAATCAGTGTTTTCATCTCTTCTATTTTAAGAATTTTGAATCATAATGTAAAGTGACTCATCCATTATTTCCTCATCTCTTCATCAGTGAGACACACAAGAAATCGTTCCTTTGATTGTTTCCCTCCAAATGGGAAATCTCTACGGTTTATTCTCTTTTTCACAGGCATTCATAAATCCAATTAACATTAATGAGTCTTGCGTGTGTGCATCAAGAGGAAAAAAATGGACCTTTTGTCTCTTAAAGTATGTGTTTAATGGCAGAAAAAAATGAAGAAAAAGTGTTTGGTGAGCTATGGGTTACAAAGCCGGTAGCTTCTGTCTCATTTTTGCAGTAGCTAACACATTCCCCAGGTTCTCTCTCACCTGTCAAGGGTCCTTGTATGAGCCATAAATGCAGGATGAGCAGTGCTGTTGGTGAAGTGGAGAGCACTATTATTACCTCCAGTTCTGAGATTAATTATGCATAGGCCACATTTTCAACCGAATGGCAGGATTACGATAGGGTTAATGTGACTGTGCTTCTGTCTCATGACACAGCTCTGTGGGAACAGTGAAAAGAAGTAAAAAATACTAGTATCTTGGTGACCTATAAAGAAGAAGTACTTAGTGCCCGTTTTCGTCAAAGGTTCTCCTGTTGTCCCTCTGAAGAAGAGGACTGATGTTGCCAGCAGTCAGTGACATTTTGTATTATTCAGCAATATTTCTTGCTGGGGACTCTTAGAGCAGCTGTGTATGACGTTCCCAATGACACAGGAGGTCTTGATTGAGCGCAGTGCTGTTAGCAAGTGAATGGAGTCTTAGTAAATTAAATAGTGTCCTTTAGAAAAGCATCTGCTCCTGTTGCTGGCAAAACAGTCTCAACACAGGGAATTTTGCTTAATTTAATTAATTGTCCATTAACACCAACTTTTGATTACTGATTTGGGTATTGGGGTTGGGAAAGAAAGACTTCAACTGAGGAAACACTTTCATTTGTCAGTGTTGAAGCTTAGGGGGACGAGGGAGCTGCTTACAGTGGTGTCACAATGGACTGTGATGGGGGTAGGATCCACCACAACTGAGGAAACACTTTCATTTGTCAGTGTTGAAGCTTAGGGGGACAAGGGAGCTGCTTACATTGGTGTCACAATGGACTGTGATGGGTGTAGGGTCCACCGCAAGTCCCACTGCAGGTCCCCTTGTAGCCCCCCGCCACCTAAACCTGCTGTGTGCCCCCACTACACCTCTCAGTCACAGCTGACACGCGAAAAGGCTCCAAGGAGCTCGTTGAAGTATAAATACACTGAAACCATATGGTCTATCAAAATTATAATATCACTTCAGAGGTTTAGAAGTCGCGTGTTTATTAGCTGTAATCACTCCAAAATTTTCATTTAAATGAATAGCCATAAGTACTCAGCATAGTTCTATTTCCACACAAACCTTTTGTACAGTTTGGTTGGGAGTAAAAGGCATCATCATTCACATCAAGAAGAAGAGTGGTCAAAGGCTCTTTGGGTGACCGCTGTGTCTGCAGCCATCTAGTAGGATCATGACGATCCTTTCCTGGAGGTGTAGACCGGGACTCACTCCATGGAAGGTGATCTAATGTGCACATCTGTAGAGAGCGCTCTGTGCTTTAGAAGAGCTGTTGTTGCACTTTTCTGTCCGGAAGTGTTTCCTGATGCTGTCTGTTTTGTAGCTGTGTTTCCTCTGCTTTATTTTGTCCTGACTGATCACCATCCCTCTTCCATGGTTACATCCTTTAGGTATTTGTAAGCTGTAAAAATCCTCCTTACTTGCATCTTTCCCAAGCTCAGCACACTTAGCTGTTTTCCACTTTCTTCATACACCAGTTCCTCTAGTCATGATAATGCTGTGGCTTTTTTTTTTTTTATTTAAAACTAATCCCGGGGTTTCAACTAAATTTT
>NW_010391454.1:21581-31846 GCF_000710305.1 Buceros rhinoceros silvestris | reverse complement strand
TTTTTTTTTTAATTTAAACTCAGTCCAACGTTTCAACATAAATCTATCAAAATGGATCCCAGTAGTCCATATAAAAAAATGAGATTAGAAGAATTCCATGGGTGTTGCTAGTGGTTCCTTGATGTATAGATACTTGGGGGTGGTTTGTGCAGTCTGTTTTTATAGTGGCATGTGCTTTTTCTATACATAGCTTCACTAGCATCATTGGGACCGCTCACTTCATCCTATTCTTACCACTCTCCTAATTCCCTCCTCCACTCCTCAATTCCTTGCCACAAATGCGGTGTTTGACTATGGCTACAGTTTTTAGTTTTCTGGAGTCTTTAGTTGTGCTGTGACTTCTCCATTGCCTCTATTGTATCAGATATCATTTTCAGCTTCTCAGGAAGATGCTTTCATAAATCCCTGATTATAACACTTGTAAGATAGGCTTGTTTTTATTTTGTAAGAATAATGTGAGCCTTGTCAGGAGCTGAGAGATATATTTCCTTCTGGACTGCTAATTGCTCAAACTTGCATACGTGTGTGTCTGTATTTGTTTTTTCCCTTGTTTTTTTCCCTTGTGAAAGAACAGAAATAAATATGAGGTCTTTCCACACAGTTGGAGACATAAGTTTTATTTCTTTGTCTTTTAATCTTTGCCTTACTTTCCCCGTGTGTGGTGGTGTTTTCTTTTTCCCCCCTATCTGCAGAAACCCCACCTAGCTTGGTTAGCACTTTGCTCTTGTGCTGCCCTCGGTGGGTGTGACCATTTTCTGTTGTAGCTCTTTGACCTCCCAGTCCACTTTAGCTGACTCTCCTTTTTCTGGTTAGTGGGACAATCCAAATGCACTGAGGGTTTCTTTTGAAAAAAAAAACCATTAAACTTGCTCCTTTCACTGTGAATATTTGGAAATACCTGCATTGTATTGAACTTAGATCTCACTGTTGATTCTCACACAGTTGTACAATTTAATTTTCTCAGTTTTACCTTCCTGACTAGATTGGCATTCTCATCACCTACCATGGCTTCAGATTCTTCCATCATTTCATCATAGGTTAAATTTTTAAAGCAATAGGCGTGAATTGAATGAAGCTGAGCTTCAGAGCAGACAGGTTCTGGTCACCAATACCCCTGAGTTCATTTTTACTTGTAAGGAAACATGAGAGCCATCAAGGTGAGTGTTTTGTTTAATCCGAAGCAGCACACTGCTTTTGCCACATCCAGATCCCAGGGATGCTGTGTGTAGACTGCCAGGCTGCAGACACGTACCTGTTATTGTCAACTTCTTCTGTAACACGATGAGCTCGAACATCTGTCTGTTCTCTTTCGCTCTGCATTGCTGCAGAGAAGTACAGGATGTAACTTGCTGAGATTTCATGTTACTTTGTTTTGGGGCAGCTGTGCTGGTTTTGTCTGTCTCCCCCTTCCCTGTGCTGAGGAGCTGGGTGCCTGTAGGATGGCGCTCACCTGCCAGCTGGGGTGGCACGGCTGCCTTGCTTTCACTCCAGTTAAAGTAGCGAACTTGGCAATGAAAGGAGGAAAAGAAAACATCATAAAATACAGATACGGTGCTGACACGTTAATATGCATACTTAAACGCTTAAAAAATTGCAATAAAATCCCAGGATGCCAGGATAGTCTGGTGAGCAATCATTTTCATGACAAAGCTCTGGATTTGAGAAGTACTTGAAGAAAATAAACAGATTTAGTGATTTCTTTCCTTGGCATTGTCAAATACTTTTTTTTTTTTAAACCATAATGTAAACTTCAGTATTTTGCTTCTTGCTGCCTTTTCCTGTTCCCCTGTTACATTTCTTTTATATCTGTCGTTTGGAAGGGTGGGGGCTACCTACGACTGCATTACTTGTAATTGAAAAGATGATTTGCTAAATGCAATTCTCTGTTATAGTCTGTGTCCTTTCTAATGCCTGTCTGTCCTGTGTTCCTGCTTTGCTTTTCTTTCTTGTGTGCTCCTTTGTGTATTTTTCTTTTCTGCCTTTATGTCCCTAATGCTGCTTGCTTGCTTTTTTGTATATTTTGAGCTCTGTTCTATTTCATGTCTCCAATCTTTGCATGTTGTATCTCAAAACCAGATGCCATTTTGGAACTAGATAACTGCCATCGGTTGATCAGAAAATGAGAATTCAAGCTTTGAGCTTCTGTTTTGACATTTAAATTTTTTTTGTTAGAAGTAAAGAAGCATTTTTGATTATGTTGTAAGAATAAGTTCTCTAATACAGTCTTAATTGCTTTGCTCATTAATTTGTTAGATCTGGTACAGATTTAATGATATCATTGCAGCTGGCATTTAGCTGATTGGAAAAACATGACAATTTTTGCATTTAGCTATTGCAAATGAGAGAATGGTAAAACTGGTTTATGTTGCTCTATTTCGCTGCTTGTAATACTCCACATTTGTTGTTACGAGCAGTTACAAGTGAGGAAAACCCTCATAAAGCCTGACTAGACAGATCTCAGAAGTCTGTGTTTCTAAATGAGCACATGGTTATTTCTGTTACTTCTTTTGGTAAAAACTGACCGGGACACCAGGGTGAGCGTGTGCGCGCAATGTAAGTGTACGTATGTAAAACATATTTTCAGGGTCGCTGTTCATTTTAAAACATGAACGGCATGAAGAAGGCTGTATTCGGGTAGCCTAGAGTAAGCAGGGTGTGATCATATGAAAATGAAGTCTCTTGCAAAATTTTCTTGCAATAATTGTTTTCTTGGACAAGGAGATAATGGCAAAACTGAAGTTTGTCGTTTTAAGCTGTCCTTCACGATGATGGGGAACACTTAATCAGAGGTGGATTCACCTTCAGGTCTGTAAGATAAAGACCTGAGCTATTCATAAGAAAAAGATTTAAAGAAGTAATGAAAAAGTGATTTTGAAGAAAAGGGGAGGGAGTGAGGAAGTGAGGGAGGACGTGGCTGGTAACAAAGCATATGGATTGCTTCAGTAGCATTGCTAGAAATGCTGAGGTGGGTTCAGCTGCTAGTAGCTGGAAGAGGGCGGTGTTCATACTGGCAGAAAGATGGACTTCCCAGAGATGTCTGTGTCTCTCTGGCCATATCTTCAGCAGATCTCAAGGACCTGTTGCTGCATGTAACTCTGCTCAGGTATGTAACGAGCTGCATTGGAAATTGCTCCTTCTGTTGTGAGCTACATAAAGTCAAGAAGATATTTAAAAAGTGTATATTGAAAATTTAATATTGCTTAAACTTTTTGTTTTCTGAAAGGCATAGGGGAATGTTTAAAACAAGGTTGTGAAACTGTTCCTAGCTGTCAAACATCCGTGAAGCTTTTCACTTCTGCTTTCTCCAGCTTGTCTCCCACAAGAACAGTCTCCAGACGAGAATAATAATCAAATACTCTGATAAACATATGTAAGGTAATTCAGCGCTGCCTTTGCAGACACGCTCAAGTGCTTGCTGGGCTGTCTGTGCATGAGGAAGAAGGTCAGCTGTAAGGAGTTAGGTACCCCTACGTGCCGTTCATCAAGCTGATGTTCGGAGTTTGTAGGAAAGCTAAATGGCTGGAAAGCAGTTATCTTGTTCAAAAAAGCCACTTAACGAGACATTCAGTGAGGAAGTAACATCTTTAAAAATATTTAGTGCCACTCGAAGCCTGAAAAAGCAACAGTTTGAAATATTTTGAGACCAGCTTCTTTCCGGGGGAAAACTGAGCAGATCTGATGCAATAATGTTACCATCTTTTAACGTTACAATAGAACAACTGATAGGAAATCCATCTCTTGATTCCTAGGCCAGGCTAATTCGTATCACCTTACATTGCTTATAGTCAAGGGCAGGAATGAGGACAGCTGACATACACCACCTTGTGAGAATTTGGGGTTGCCTGTTTGAGCCATAGGAGCTGCATTGGAGTGGCTTAAATTCTGTAACATTTTTGCTGACACCTGCATTGTAAATCATTTCAGAGAGATACTGTAGTTTTGAAGTTTATTGCCTTTCCTACTTTACCGCACTGTGGTGCGATTTGCAAGGCAGAGATGGAACAGGTGAACTAGATTCCTTTTGGAAAGAATGAAACTCCTCCCTTGAGTCTACCAAAATACATATTTAAGCCATCAGTAAGGGTCCAGACCAATCACTGGCCTTTGGATAGCTTTGAAACACAGACTAAGGAATCGGAATAAACCTTGTTTGAAGTCAAGTCGCTGATCTGCTTGTGGTATGTGTTTATTTACACGAGGTGCATCGATCTAGAGATCCATCCTCTTGTGCAATTTCATTATAATGTAGCCTGAGCTATTTCCAGAATCAGTATTTTATTCTATAATATGAAAGAGCAGTTAGATACTATACTTACAATATTTATACTGTTTCCTTTGCAGTATGAGATGATGAAGCAAGACAAGAATAAAATATTTCAAATATCTGTTTATGTGCTTGCATGTAAACATTCCATCTTGTGCAGGTGCGCATAAAGTCTCTTCCCCATGTAGTTGCCAATGTCTGTTGTTTTACCAAGGAGGCTCGAGGGAATCGGGTCTGTAGAGCAAGACCATCAAACCCCCAGCGTGTGCTATGGATGTACTTGAGGGCTTTTCCTTCCTGCTAGCTCTGAACCACTCCAGTGGACCGAAAGGCCACTAGCAGGTGGAGTGCGTTCGTCAGGTCCTGGAGCACATCTTCCGGTTTCCCTTGTGTGCTCCAGGACTTCTTCATGGTGTGAATCACAACACAGTAAATGAGAGAGCAGTGGGGATGTCCCGAGGCATGTGCTTTGGGAACTAAAGTACGAATGCAGACACATCTGCTCGCGTGCTCCCTTCTGCAAACGACATTTACTAGAAGCAGGTTTGGTTTTTTTAAGTGCGAGATGAAAGTATGGGAGAGGTTGATGCTATGTTTATGAAAGCCCATAATGTTTTTATTAGGTTAATCTATGTTTGCTGTTGGGTTTCCTTTTTCTCCAGTTGAATATTCATGTGTCCTTTGAAGTTAATTGGTTTGCTCATCATTAAAATCAGTGGAGATAGCATTAAGTAACCACCAAAGAACTAAATTTGCAAGAAAAGTCCGAGCTCTTCCAAAGTGTTAGAGGACAGAATCAGTACCATGTCTGTCCATCTGTGTTCCTCTTAGATTTTGTCTTTCTGGCTTTATTAGGAGTAATAGCATCAGTAGGAGGAACTATTCCTTCACTATCTCCCCCTGCATTTTCCAGGCTTTCTCTCCGTGATTTAATCTTTAAGTGGTTTATCCTTTCTATTTCACTTTATTGAGCTAAGTTAATGAAACAAAACTCATGATTCACGTGTCCTATATGTTTCATTGCTAATCTCTTTCAATTTAGGATTGTATGCGCTGGCCAGAAAAACAAGGCATAACATTTGGAAAAGTTGTTTGAAGATGAAAAAGTTATTTAATGATGGTTAAAAACTTAAATCTGACACTTACCTGACACTAGGCAGAATTTTTTGTAGAAGTTCAGTAATTAAGCGAAATCAGGTGCTGTCCATCACATGTGGAAGAGCAGCTTGGCACCAGCTCAACAGATCTGCCCTCTTGCATTTCTTTAGCAGTTGTTCTGACACTGCTGCTTCAAAGTAACGTAATGCTTCTGTTCAGCCTTCTCTAATCACCTTGCTTAGATCCAGACATCTGAAAGAAAACAGGGAAAAACTGATATGGTTTGAAGATTTTTTAAATCTGGAGACCGTTCTGCTCTATCTGTCTGGGATAGGGACTCTGGTGGACAGCTCGGGATGTCTGAAAGGTTTGTTTGCTCTTGCTCAGTTTTGGTCCTCTTCCATGGCACTCCTCCGCAGTGGGACACGGCCGTTCCTAATGTGGCAGAGGAGCTCCTAATATCTATGTCTGAAAGGTTTGTTTGCTCTTGCTCAGTCTTGGTCCTCTTCCATGGCACTCCTCCACAGTGGGACACGGCCGTTCCTAATGTGGCAAAGGAGCTCCTAATATCGGCAAAGGAGTGACTGTTACTTGTCTGTCATACACTCTTGTTTCTGAGAGTCTCCTGCTCACTTCGGTAACCTGAACAGCAAAGGTTTCTCATTGAAGTTGGTAGCAAAATGCCTGTTGAGTTTAATGTTGGAGCTCCTTTCTCACAGTGTGGCTGTTTGAAGGAGACTTTTCCCCCTGATTATGTAAAGCATGTGCAAATGTTTGCAATAGATGATTAAATGTGTACCACACGAACTTTTGGGACATTAATGCTCGCTACTGCTGCAGCAAAATGCTGAGACATTTATAAAAAGCTACAATAACTGTTAGAATATTTAAGTTTTCGCACATTAAGAGATTTATATCTGTGAAATTAAGGAAGACCAGTATCTCTGTAGACTCCTGACTTTTTCAAAGAGAAACAGTGAGTTGCCAAGCACGCTTTGGGTATAGAGGTATTTTGCAGAGTTTAAACGATACTGTTTTCCAGTGGAACGAGATACATGCAGGTCACTTGTATTTTCACTTGTATATATTTTAAATTACTTGTAAAATATTTTAGATTGGTAGTGATGCATTCTCCTGTTGTTACTGATGCGTAAGCTGAGCTGACAGCTCCCCTTAACAACTGGACATAATAGTCCTAAATGGGGTGACCGCTACCAGCCTGCGCTGAGTCTTTCTGTTTAGTTGGCATTTTGCCCACCAAGAAATTGCTCAATAAAAATTGAGTAAAATGTAATGACACATAGTGATCCTCTTAAAATCCCCACCAGCCACCTTCCTTATTTTACCTCCAACAATTACTGTTGTTCATTGCCTCAATAACATTATCTGTGTAGTTAAAGTTGGGGGGGAATGGACTCTTCTCGGTTGTAAAGATGCGCAGTCAAGCTAATTTTCAAATAGGTGTGTTAAGGTTAAAGAATTGTATTCAAATTTTGATCTGACCTTCAGTAAATATTGTGTGGGGAGTCAGTGCACGTGTCCAGTGCTAAGCCATGGGAAATGCTGTATATTTCAGAATATTTTGGTAAATATGTGACCACTCCTCCCATTTTCTGCCACTTGGAACAGATGAAAACCTCGGGTCTGGGTTTTTCTCCTTTCACTGTTTCTGGTTTTAGATTTTGATGGAAAAAAACTCGTGACTGGACTTGCTTTTTTTTTTGCCAGGTGCATCTAAGCAAAATGAGTTGGCTCTTACTCAAAGAGGGCATAAGGACAAGAGCACTTCAGCACAGCCGGGTATGGGAGTGGGAAGCCAAAGCCTGGAAATAGCCATTAGCTGTGTCCTGGCAGGGGCTCGCGTGGATCAGATGACTCCCAGGCAGGGTGGGAAGGTGCTGCAGCATCTTTGTTGCATGACAGTGGAGAAACCTTGAGCTGATCTAGTTTTATTTGACAAAAAGTGTTTTATCAAACGTACAGTGTTTTTTCTACTTTTGTATGGTAGTTTCTTGCGATTCAGCTAGAAAAGTCCTGTAATTGAAACGAAGTAACTTCAGTCTGTATCCTGAATGCCTCTGTTTGAGATTCAGCTTGGGAAAAAAAAAGAGGGGGGGGAGGAGTGATAGAGGAGATAATTAGAGGAAAAATAATTAGGTTTGTTGCTTTCTATTTTTTGATTACCTTGCTTTGGAAAAAATGTCTAATAAATGCTCTTCTCTGCTGCCCTCTTCTCTCCTGTTCTGCTCTGTTTCATTTAAAAGATGCTAGTATTTTATGAGGTAAGGTTTTTAAAATTATTTCTTTTTAATACTCTGAGATAATTCTGAATAGTCATGTATTCTACCAATTGACTGGACTCTAATCTTCCTGAATACAAGTTTTGATTAGGGCATACAGATATATGAAAAGCATGGGATATATTTAAGCAACAGATCCTAGCTTAATTTTCTTGGCATCTTCCCCTGTTACAAATTTGCAGTCTCTTTTAAATACCAGGGATTTGAGAGAATGGGAATTCCCAGTACCTGAGCAGCAGCTCTGGGTACATACTCTACAGCCTGATGCCTGAAGTTTAGGCAGTAAGCACATGACAAAGGAGACAGAGATTCCTCTGAACCTCCTCCACATCCTCTGCGAAGTGTTTCTAAATCCTTGTGTCTTTTTGACCCAATAGAAGGGCGATGGAGTACACAAGCAGGCTGCTCAGCATGAAAAACAATGGAGGAGAAATTTGCCAATTTCCATGATGATTTAAAAGCTGTAAAGCTCTGATAAAATCATTATTATTGTACTTTGCATCTAAACTGTGGTTTCACTGTTCGTTAGAGCTGATAGGAAAAAGGTTCTTGTTTCCTACCAGTTTGATCCCAGACTCCTGTCACATCTCCAGCCCAAGTGCTCACATCTGTGGTCCCTTGGGAACATAGGTCTTAGTGGTTTTTTTAGGGGTAGGAGGATAAAAAGTAATAATAATTGTAATAATAAAAACCTAAAACACCCCCACCACCCCCAACCAACCAACCCCCTCAAAACCCAACATTATGGTGCCATTACATGGTATGGGGTGTTTACATAGGAAAGTAGTGAGATGGATGAGACCTCATCAGCTCCTTTAGTCTCATCTGGTTGGGCTGGAGAAGTGGAGAATTTTCATTTTTCCTGTGAGTGCGGGGAGGCTTGTCTGAGTGTGAGCCCTGCTCTCCCCTACTGCTGGGGACTTTCTCATGGTTTGGCCAGTTCCGCTCTTCGAGGGACTCTGCTATGGCCTTGGTTGGTTGGTTTTGGTTTTCCTCTGTCAACTGGTGTAGGCTTTTAATTCAGAATCTACTTGCGGAGTTTAGGTTGCATAGCACTTAGAGACGATAGTTTAAAATTGCAGCACTTTCTCTTTTTTTTTTTTCCCTCGTCCCAGATCCCTCACTAATTATAAAAACGCAGTTTCTCTGGAGCACAGTGGGAATGAATACTGGACTGGATGATAGACATTTGCAACCCAGGAGAAGATAGGTACTAGTCAGCTTTGGGCAAATAAGCAGAAAACAGTTTCACTGTTGGGTGGGGTATGGCACAGTTCTCTCTAAGTTTACGTACCCTTCCTTTGAGTTAGTTGTCAAACTTTGGAAAATGTTTGGATGTAGCACAGATCTAGCTCTTTAGTTGAATGTGAAAGGGTAGCTTTGGCCAGTGGTCTTTACTATCGGATCACACATAGCCTGTCTGTGTTAGTGTTAAACTACAGCTGCTGTTGTCTGTCCTGCCAACAGCATGAGTCCAGTATAAAATTTGTTTCGTGTGTGTCTTTGCATCTGACCTAACCCAGGCCTGAGCTCTAACAGTGATCTGGTAGCATGAAGGTTCAGCATCCATAAACAAGTCTGAACATAACCTTGGGTGTCTGCTTTGGATGGGACCTGTGGTGACATCCTTGGTTCGCAGACTATGCAAGGGAATAGAATATTGATTTCTGAGAAGCAGAGGAAGGTTGAAATACAAGCTTTGGCCTTGAGGGGTCTTGTCCTTGTGAACTGCAGTTTGCCTTCATCTGTGCTATGGCCAACTCTCCAATGTGATGAAATCATGAGAGGTATGGATTTTTCTGGGAGGTGGGAAAGATTTTTGTGATAGAGATCCATAATTACGCTGATTTCATGTCCGTAGTTTATATGTTTTCAGTTTTAATAAATAGTGAGATAAAACAGGGTAGATGAAGATGGAGTTGACTATGTTAATTGTTGTTGACAAGTGGGGGACTTAAAGGAAAACCTACAACCATTTGGTATACTTTTTTTGTCATTGTTGTTCCATTGGAATAGGAAAGGAACACCGTATTCTTCAGGACTGTTGAAAAGGGGAATGAAAAAGACTGAGTCTGCCACACCAGTTAGTTTTACACAGAAGAATGTGGAGATGCCGGGAAAGAGGTGGCTGTGACCTGGCTGAGGATTAAGTAGAGTTACAGCACCTTAAGGGAGAAGGGAACTAGAGGTCCAGTCAAAGGTTTAGCCAGAGGGGTGCTTTCCCAGGAGAGGGACCCACATCTGAGAACAGCCCCTGCAGCTGAGCTGGCCGGTATTACTCCAGTGTAGTAACGGGCTCACGCATTAATTCCTGAGGAGTCTAAATTCCACTGTACTCGGGTTTTTTGTTGTTATGGACACCATAATTTGGAGCAGCCTGGACTGATTATTTTGTAGTATAGTTTAATATTAAGTTTATTATTTAAGGTTTAGTGTATCTGATTTAGACTCTTATTTAAAGTAGAAACGTAAAAGAGGATGCAGTTCAGTGGGAGGCTCTTAGCTCGTCGTGGGCTCAGGTGTCTTGTCTGTTCTTTGGGGTGTTAGATACTGCTGCTCGTCTGGGACTGGTGAAGGCATTCTGCCCTTTCCCCTAGACCCAT
>NW_010391454.1:0-21499 GCF_000710305.1 Buceros rhinoceros silvestris | reverse complement strand
CTTTCCCTCTCCGGTGTTTATTTTTTCCCCTGAACTTTCTACTTCAAACTTTTATTTCTTTTGTTGTGTTAAGTTGGCTTTTCCCCAATCCTTGATTTGAGGAAGTGAGGGGGTGTAAAGCTGGCTGTGTATCTGGCTTGACATACCTAAGATAAAATGAATGAACAGTTGAATTGAGAAATAAAAGAAACGTATGTCTGGGTAGTTTTTTTCTTTTCTGGTAGAGAGGAAATCTGACATGTAAGAGTCTTCAGTAAGCACACTATTCCCTGTTGCTTATGTAGAGATATAAAGGAAAACCTAAAAGATTGAAGGAGTATGAGAAAAGTATGAAGGTGGATCAATTTTCTCTGTAATCCAGATACTTCTGTCTGTTAAAACATAACACCACACTGGGGCAGCAGTTAGCAAGCATAGGTTGTCTGCGCTCCGGGCTCATGTCACAGGTACTTTGTATTTGGCATTCTCGAGGACACCAGGAATTGATTCTGATTGCCTTTGTGTGGTTTCTTTTGAGACCAGCTCAGTTGTATGCATCTCCTGATTTGGATCAAGTAGCAGTTACTAACTGCTCAGATTGGTGTGTATGAAGAGCAGAAAAGGTTAAAGAACTGTGTTACCAACTGATGCTCCTGTCAGCACCACCGTCTGTAGCGTTCTCATACGCATTTTAAAAAGTATTTTGTGACTATGCATGTAGTAAATTACCCATGTCTGCTTATTTACCAGTGACATGTCTGTGTTTTAAGTTCTCCCCCCTTTGGATTTCTGATGTTAGAACAGTGCTCATCTCACCGTAACCTGTGGTTAGAAGGGGGCTACACTCTTCACAGGATGTGTTGATTTTGACCTCCCCAAGATTTATATCACTTTCATGAATGCAAAATCTTTCTGTTGGTGACAGCTGTGGGCTTCTCCGCCATGGAATGTTTAGAGCAAATGTAGTGGGAACCTGATGGATGCACTGCATACTCTAAAGCTATCCAGAGGCTCCTTCCATTCCTCTTGCTCTTCATGAAGTCCCAAACCTCATCGAGCAAGGGCCAGGGTATTAGCAAGCGTATGGCATAGGTTTTTATTATTTTTAACCAATGTTAGCTTTGTGCTAGCCTAACTGATACAGTCTTTATTTGTTTAAACAGATCACTTATTTTGATCTTTTTAGAACTGATTTTATGGAATAAAGAAGGTGTTTCCCCGGAAAAGAACCAACAGCAGATTACAATTCTTCCCGGTGCTTTAATACAAGAGAGGCTTCTGTAATAATATTTAAATTACTTGAATAATTGCATGAGAAAAATAAAAGGCTTAGCTGAAGTGTTTTGCGGCATGTGCTTTCTGGCTTAAACGTTCAAACCCAGGCTGGTGATTTACGCTGCCTGGGATTTACTTGTGAATTGAGAGTTCATTAGTGCCTGATGACTGATTCAGGTTTGGGTCCTTACATTTTAAAGTAGTTGTTATCCTCTGTGTGATCTAATGAGTTAATTTAAGGCATTGTGAGACAAACCCCATTAAGGTGATGATTTTATTATGAGCTGTGATAATACCTTTTGGAAACTTGATGATTATCTCTGATGTTTTCTCCGCCGATAGATAGTGATAACCAGAGGGAAAATAACTTCGTCCTTTTCCCCCATTTCGGAAAGGCTGTCTGTGGTGCTGGTTTTGGTACCCATGCACATTCTTCTGATGTGCGTGACAGTGTGTATCATGGACCTGAAATGGTGACTTCTGGTTCAGGCCTGTCCTGTGGAGAAAACAGACAATTTCATACTTCCCTTTATAAAGTTTTCACTTTTGTGCTTACGTGTTGTGTGTGTGGCAAGGAGCCAGTAAAAACCCTGACCCTGGTAGACCTGAAGCATCTGGCTATAACATTCTTGATTAAAATGTAGTGAAAACATGCAAAAAATTTAGTAATACAGACAAACTAATTAATCTCCGCATGTCTTGGGAAGAGGCCCAACTTGTTTCTAGTAAATCTTGGATTGTTTTCAAGATGGAAGTTCTTTTGAACTGTCAGCTTTTATGTATGTCTGACAAAAGCTCTGTATTAGATTGGCATATTAAATAGGTCTCAGTCTCAAATTGCTGAGGATGTGTAATGGTTTTACCAGACTTTGTTCTGGAAATGGAGTAGTGGTTATATTGAAGTCAATAAATACATCTATATACACATTAGTAGGGTTAGTATTTTATCTAAAAGTGTGTAACACAATCGGCTACTACTAGTGGGTAATGCAGCAAGTCCTTCCTGTTAAAGACTGTGTAAATATTAACCTTTAAATGACTGAGGAAAATCTTGTAGTAAGTAGGGATTAATTATCCATCCCTGTTTTGGTTTTTTTCTTCCTGAAGTAATTACGGCGAGAATTTAAGCATGTTTTTTTGGTCCTGTGGCTATATACACTGCCGTTGATTATCATTCATCTCTGCGTGCTTGAATGTACATAAAGCATATATAGGAGCATGTGCATGTATATGTCGGTGTTTGAAATAGGTGTGAGTTTCCATAGTTATGTACACGTACCTGAACTATTAGCACAAATATATTTGTTTTCATAGGCCCACCTGTGTATCAACCTGCTCCGTTTTGTATGCGTCAAGCCCTAAAGAAATACATCATAGTGATGCTGGGAGGAAATATTCCTCAGTGCTTTAAAACCAGGACTGTCCGTAAGCTGCAGTTCCCTTGAAATGGCCAAGGTATTTATTCTTCCTCCTAAATGTAACTTTTCCAATGAGAAGCAATCAATCAATGTCTGTTTATACAACATTTTAATCTTTAATTTGCTTCTGCTCTAAGTCTTAAGCAGTGACCTCCAGACTGTCTGATGAGCTATGAACAGGGCGTAGAAATAGTGCGTGCACTTCATAATCTTTTTTCCTTGGAGTTTTATGTATTGGAAGTGGGATTGTGAAGGGTCTGGGGTTAACATGTGTTTTCAGGATGCACTTGTTTAAGGGAGGGGAGTGCTGGACATGAGTGAGGAAAGGACGAAGAGGTGCATGGATGGTTTAAATCTACTGATTCATGAAGGAAGAGTCTTGTTTCCTTAATCTGCCAATGAATTGTTTTCACTGTGTGTGTGGAGATTCACCAGCAATAGGCGGGAAGTGCCAAATAATGAACATATCCTCATCAAAATAAGTTTGCAGGGGGTTATTATGGAGTACGACTCTGGCTGAAGCTGCCTGCCCAGCTCCTGTTGCACACCCTCACCAAGTGCCCTGGAACTGGAAGATCCTGCAGAAACTTGGGACATGCAGAGAGATATTCCAAAGTTCAACTGCTTCTAAGACCAAAGTAAAGGCTACTATTTAAACCAGTGAAATAATTTTCTTACTGAATGTCCTCCTGTTCATTGCATTACTTTTAAGATAAGTGTCTTGGAAGTAAATCCAAAGCTCCAGCAAGTAAAGTAAAGATCCTTTATTTTTTCCAGAGTTTTATCGAGGATCTTCACTGTCTACTTTTGAAATTCATTGTCTATTACCACTGGTGTTTTATTTTTCTTTTTTTTCCTTTTAACAAGGTTAGCAGTTCTGTGTCTGGGGCTTTCTAGGTGTTTTCACAGAATCACAGAATCATCATCCGGCCGGAAGAGACCTCAAAGATCACCGAGTCCAACCGTTACCCTTACACTGCCAGGGTCCCTACACCATGTCCCTCAACACCAGATCCACACGATTTTTAAACACTTCCAGGGATGGGGACTCCGCCACCTCCCTAGGCAACCCGTTCCAATGCTTAATAACCCTCACTGTAAAGAATTTTTTCCTAATATCCAACCTGAACCTCCCCTGGCGCAACTTAAGGCCATTCCCCCTCGTCCTGTCATTTTCGACATAGGAGAAGAGATTGACCCCCACCTCCCTACAACTTCCCTTAAGATAATTATAAAGAGCAATAAGGTCGCCCCTGAGCCTCCTCTTCTCCAGACTAAACAGTCCCAACTCCTTCAACCGCTCGGTGGCAGCGGTGGGATTTTCATAGCTCTCCTTCTGCAACATAGCTCAGCATCTTTTGATACGGTCAGTCCATCCCCCCCCGTCCATTCCCTGTCCCCGCCCCACCCCTCTTGTACTACACTGTTAGGTTTGCGTATGTTAGGTTTAACTATTTTGCCAAACAAACCCTCCATTCACTCTCACATACCATTTAATTTCTGTGGCCTTCCTGACGGTATCATACGGTGCTCCAGGGCTTTTTAGCTGGTAGAAGCTCAACAGAAAATTTTGTTATGGACTTGTTTGTGTTTGTATTTGAGAAATGTTGGCTGATGACACTTAGATTTTAGTCCTTTACCTGCATGAACTAATACTTTAGTCTGAGTACTTCCATTGCAGTTAGTGGGACATCTTCTAGAAGTGGCCAAGATTACCAGAATGGTAGGCAGCATCTTTCCAAGATTTTAAATTTTTTTTCCAATTTGCTCTGTCTGTTGAAGCAGCTTCTTAAGTCTTCTGACAAAAATCTCTCCTCTCTTTGAGAGAAGGAGGCAAGATATCCGGAGAATAAGTGATCTGCTCTTAAAGATGCCCGTTCACTCTGGGGAAAGTTTTTAAAACATGTAGCTTCACTGATGCTACTCAGTTCTGCTTCGTGGGTTTGCTATTGTTACTGCTATATAAAAAGGAGGAGGAGGAAAATCTCATCAGAATTGTTTCCGAGAACACGTCTGAGAGTTTTCTTATATTCCTGAAATTTCCTGTGTGCCAATGACAATACACAATTAGAAGTGTGGTTTTGTTACACGGTTTATAATGAATATTTAAAATAACGATTGGAGTTTTCAGCTCTGAAATTTTATAGCTGGTATTTAGAAGCATGAAGTGCCGGTGGTTTCGAGTGATTCCCTTTAAGATTATAATTTTTTTTTAGAAGGAACAGTAAATGTTACCCTTTTTGAGGGAATTTAGCAGGGCAGATCTTGTCATTGCTGCCCACGTTCTCGTCTGATGAGTATCCAGGGTGCTTTTGTGCATGGAGGAGTCTGATGGAACGGAATGGGGTGTTCCCATTCCCATTTCAGTTCTGCTTTTTCCCTTCATGTTAGTTTTTCCTATTAATCTGCAGTAACTGGACGGTGTAGTTACTGTACCCATACCAGAGGTGTCTTAAATACTGGCCATACGGTCTGGAGGAAGGGAAAGGAGGGGAAATAGACACTTAAAACTTCCCAGGGTCGAAGATTTCAACTTACCAGTTGAAGACTTACAGGTTGACCTCTGAGTAATTCAAAACTCATCTCAAAACACTTACCCACCATTTCCAATCATCTTGCAGTCTGCCCCATAGAAAAGCGGGTGTTTCAACATCACTGCTGCCCACTTAGTCCTGGTTTGTGTCACTACTAATTCCTTGCAACCCTCGCACCCTGCTGAAGCCATTTGGTGCATTGAAGACGCTTCTTACAGCAGTGAGTTGATGTGAGTGAGCACTCCTTTAACAGGGAGGTTGTCTCGCTTAAGGCCATTATGTTTCATTAAAAGACTTCAGATAATCTGAAATGCAGAAATATGCTCCATTAGGTAAATGGCGAGGTTGTGACCTTTGTGTTGCTCAGTTTTGTAGTCTTATTTATTCCGGCCGTGTTAATAGGCTTGCAGGGCTGTATGCCTCTGAATTTGAATCACGTTCGAAAATGTACGTGTTAATAAATTGGGCTTGTGCGTAAGTGAGGACAAATTTTAGGACTTGAAGTATTTACTTATTTCAAGGTTAGAAATAGTAGTGTTATTATTTTATGGTGTTATTATTTTATAGTGTAATTATAATGTTATTGCCCAGGGCAAAATTATGACTGTTCCTTACACCTTCCAAAATGCTTGGATTCATAAACGTAGGTATATCAACGGTCCCTTGTTAATTTTTATTTATTCATTTTGTACCGAGGCGTTTCCCGGTTTACTGGCTGTCTTTAAAACGCTTTGTATGAGGCAAACTTTAGGTGGTTTGAACGTGTTCCTAGTTACGGTGTATTTACTTGTGTAAATACCGATCTGGTAACTAAGCAGGCATTAGCAGCGATAAGCACAACAGACAGTCCTCCAGGGATGTCTCGTGTCGTGCGCAGTGCTCAAGCTTGTGTAGAGGCGCCTCCTTGGTCGCGGTTGCTGAAGAAGCTGCCTTATTCTGGTCTTCCGTGAGTCAGCACATGGGTGTTGTGCACGGATCCGATTCAGCTGAGGTGAAACCTGTGGAGAACAAATACCGCTTTGAGAGCGGGGAGTTCTCTGAGGCCTATGAGATGTGACAGAATTCTGCTTAGCTGATAAATTGCAGTGTAGCAGGAAGGATGCTACAATGAGTATTGATTTCTTTGGTGCATAGAACTCATTTTGCTCCAGCTCGTGAATTGCTTTCATGAGCTGACAATCCATTAAGGATCACTTTGTGTGCCTCTTCCTTCATTATTGCTTCTTTTACTGCTTTCTGCTTTACTGACTTTAAAATACATTGTCAAGGCAAAAATAAAATAGGTAAAGGAGAGACTCTAATAGGAGCAAAGCAATTTGGCTCTTGGTAAATTACTTTATTGCAAAACATATTTTACTGGGAGACTATCTACAAAGACAATTTCAAGGCGGTAAACATATTATATTAAAATTATTTTATAGTAGGGTAACTCACCTAATGATTATAATTTTGTGTCACAAAATACTCCTTTTATTGTAAGATTTTTTTTTTTAGGTTGAAGACCTGACATTCCAGTTTTATGTGGACATTATGTAGCGTTGTTCGTTCTCCATGGCCTGTCAGTGCCTCACATTCTGAGTATGTGCCAGTCTTACTTTCACAGATGCAATGTTTGGTTTTGTTCATGTCCAGCAGGGTTGTTCCTTCTTATTCTGAATAAGCGGGGAAAGATTGTATGTCTCCATTTAATTTGTCTGTCTGTGACACAAGTGCATTACTAATCAATATGTAGTTTTTTGCAGGAAAACTTGGTATTTTCCTTAATCACGTAATCGTATCGATTAGGTTTGGACATTTCCATTGTAGGAAGGGTTGGAATTAAAATTTTCTAGGTAAGGCTATCAATTACAAGACTAGCACATTAAGAGGACCACTGGGCTGCATTATGGAAGAAAGGGTGTGTTATTTTTGTCACCAGTAAAATTTGATAATTCGCAGTAACTTCCCACATGTCTTTGTTTTGTATCCTTTTCATGCCATTTGGTTTGGTGTTAGACAAGTCTCACCCTCTCACAAGTCTCCTTCTATGACCAGTCTCTCAGTCTCAGGGATGGGTGTTGGCTGGCTGCAGGGTGATTTGTGATCTAGTGGTGGAGAGCTCTAAGGAAGAGCAGGGCTGCATTTTTAGGAAGCAGATGTTGCTCCTCAACGCTGCTTTAGAAAATACAACTGAAATGTCCTGTAGCACTGGCTATTAAAATTTAATTAGTCACACAAGCAGGGTGGCTTTTGCATTGCAGGATTTTTCTTTCTTTTTTTTTTTCCCCACTTCTTTCCCCCCACTTGGACGTTTGTCTGTGTATCTGATTCATCCGATTCCTGCAGCTTCTGGCAGGTCCTGAGTTCTCCTGCCAGGAACCTCATGCTAGGTTCCTGCCAGCAGCTCTCTGGTAGACGGTGACCTCATTAATTGAATCTGCTAGTTCTCTTGGTGCAGTGATGCTTAGATGTTTCTGCCCGAGTGTGACTCTAAATACATTAAGGAAAGTTGCTTTGTACAAGTGGTTCTCTGGACTCTTTACACTTGCTTTCCCCCACCCCCCCCTCTTCTTCCTTATACTTAAGATTTAACATTGGCTGACCTATGCTGTTATCTTCCCATGCTTGTTTTCCATTGCTGCTGATCAGTGACCTGAGGAGTAATGTTCTAGTTGCTATTTATTTTAAATAATAATAATAATAATTGAGGTCATTAAACAAGTTTTAGAAACTTGACTCTTTCTCGGAAGAAAATGGCGAGGGTACAGAAGTAAAATTAACATCTTTTTTCTTGAAAATGTGTGGTGCCATGGGGTGCACTACGTGCCAAATCCCAGGAGTGGAGAAGGGATCAATCAGATAAGGCTGACCAGTTCCAAGCTGAGATTTTCTGGAACAGACTTAAATCTGCCTTTCCAGTGTGTCATTCTGATGAATTTGGGATTACTAGTAGCCATAGAAGTAAATAAAATTGGTAACCCCTCCCCAAACCACACGTGCCAAATCAGGGAAAATTTAGTTTGGTGAATTAGTTTTACTGCAACTGATTTCCCAACTTTTTTACTAAGCTTTTTTTTTGTTGTAACCTATACTGTCCTCCTGATGGGATTAAACATTGTAAGTACTGGACAGTGGAAGGAGCTATAACTATATCCATGAGGATCCTTTGAAAATAAAATACATTTTTAAAATACATAGAAGACAGTCTCAGGACTTGGATATTCTGTATAAATTCAGCAACATATTTTTTCTATATTTACATTGACCTGACTTCATTGTCTGGATGTCAGGTGCTTTTTTCCTTCATAACACCTTTTTAGATTTTTTTTTAATGGGTGGAGCTTTTTATTTGTTTTGGAGATTTAAAAAAAAACTTTTTTTTTTTCAGGGTGTTTGGCTTTTATCAGCGTGTGCTACAGCATTCGCTTTTTTATTTGTTTAAGGTCAAATCCTTGGCTGTATCCATGAAGAGCCAAGAGACAGAACTAAGAGGTTAGTGCCAGTTGTGCATAGCATTGAGTGGCAGGGGCTAGAGGCACCTGCTCTGCACTTAGGTCCTGTGACAGCAGACATCTTAGAAATTTATTCTTATCCTTTATGGTGGTCACTCAAGCAGTCAGCCAGGGAGCCAGGATTAACGGAGACTGTAATTTGCTTGAAATCCTCTGGAAACTTCTGTGAAGGATGGTTATGAAAGCATCTGCTCTCCCTCTCTCTCTCCCTCCCTGTCTTTGACTTCCATCGGCCCTAAACTTTCTGATGTTCTACCCTGTCGTGTTAGATGGGGACCACATAGTGGTCAGTTTTGTAGCATCACGATGATGAGCTCGGAGCTTTTGAGGTCAGTTTCCACCTTTGTTTTTCTGTTGACATCTGTTAAATAGAATCATTTCTGTGGCGTCAGTATATCTTTTGCAACACCTCAGCAATGAATCATTTGATGTGGCTTTGGGGAACTGGATAATCTCAATACTCCTATTGGAGGTTTCACCCTGTGAGCCAAGTAAAGTGTTAAATCCCAGATTTCCCGCTAAAGGCATTAATCTGCCATGGATAGATTGAAAGACTGTTTTTCTGTTTAAAATAGGGAACGAGGTAGTGGGAATTTTATGCACGTGGTACAAAACTGTTTAAAGCAAGAATCACAAATGGTGAGAACTGTAACCTCAACGTACAAAAACTCTGCAGGAAGCAAAACACCCACAAAAACATCCGTGGAGGAATGTGCTTTGCAAAATGCTCAGGACAACTTTGCAGTCCAGCTTAGTTTCATGAAGATACTCGGTGAGAAGAAAAGCAGAGGTCTTGCATTTCTTGGCAATGAATGAAGCTTTCTCAGTACAAAGGCAAGCCGAACCTCGTGAGGCTTTTCTATGGGCTCCTGCAAGCCATACCCAGTAGTTGGTGGAGCAGTGGCAGGATGAATGGGAAAAATGCCTTTGAAATGAAAAATTATTTTGTCATATATACTGTGAAAAAACCAAGTACACCACTTGTCACGCACCAAAAACCTTCCCACCTGTTTTCCATTTGTACTTGTGTGCTGGGTACTAATGTTTCTTTCTCTGCTTATAGCAGAAATATTTTTGTATCCAAAACATCACTATGCTATCAGTGTAGGTCAACAGTACTTTGGGGTTTTTCCTAATGCCAACAGTGCTGATTTTTAGACTGGTGCCTTGGTAAATGCTGCCTTATTTTCGGAAATTCTAATACTGTTTATGATTTAGACAGTTCGAACTGGTACTTCCTGGAACTCTTATGTCACTTCTTGTGCGTCCACAATGCATTAGTTTTATAGTTTCTCTTCAAGATGATAATAATAATCTGGTTTAGGTCTGTTTTTACCCTGAAGTGGTTAATATCCCAATTTCTGCTGTTTCCAGCTGTAAATTTTCAAGGATTATGCAAAGAGAACAAATTAATAATAAGTATCTGGTGTTATTTTTCTTACAGATGTTAAAGCTCCTGTAAGATTTGAAATGACCACTTTTGTTTTTAATATCCCTCTGGCTAAAGAAAAATCACTGCAGAAGGATAGAAGAAAAATAGTTTTAGTACCATGCTTGGATGAAGTTGGTCTGCTTTTGCTTTATGTTTATTGGAAATCTTTCTGAGTGTTTGCTAGTCCTTACAGCTCCTAACAGGCGCTTTTGAGAGCTGGGAAAGACTTTGATGGTTGAGCGTGCCCGTGAGTTGAACATGCAGAGCTGCTATGTGTGGTATTTTGTGATAACTGTGAAAAGAGTTAGGAAGGAGATCTCCGCATCACAGTTTGTTCTGTACGAGACTAAACCCAGTACCAAGCAGTGACTTTCCCCAGGCTGAGCTTTATATGCAAAGCAGATAAGAAGCAATATGAGCTTGAACCTCGCAGGATTCCCATCACAAAACAAAAAGGGGAGGTATCTTACAGGGAAAAAAAGAGAGGAATGGTGCATAGAGAGGAAGTAGAGAAATGGTATAAAATGAGATTGCAAGGGGAAAAGTTAATGACGAGAGAATGACCTTGCTTGCAAGGTGAGACAGTTGGGATGTGTGTGGATACACATGATGTGTGTCATCATGTGAACCTGATGTTGTCCAAGACAGAAGGATGACCAGGGTTAGAGGAAGAAGGCAAATACCTGAAGCTTGGGTACGGTAAGTCCAGGCAGGACAGTTTTCTTGATCTCAGTGCTTAGAGCATACTGTGTGATGCATCTGCCAGCGGGTGGTCGAGAGGCTCTAAACTCTGGCACAGTACAGCTGTGGCCTATTTTAGGATATATTGATGCATTCCAGTAGAAATTCTTTAAATCTCACTTGTGAAGTTTTGATCAGTTAAATTTATTTTTGTGTTAACAAGTCGTACCGTGTTTGGGATGTGTTTCACCATTGTGAATAAAATCATTAACAAGAAATACACCTTTTAAAAACACATTAGTTTGATCCAAATTTAATTTAATTTAGTTTGCCTTGAATTCACATTTCTTTTTATAGTAATAAGCTAATTGCCTTCACTCGTTTTTATACACTAGTAAATTAAAATACTTTGAAGTATAAATTATTCCTGTAGAGTACTTGAGAAAATATGTGAAACGCGTGTGACTAAGAAAAACTTGAAGTAATGTGAAAACAGTGAGAAGGGCAGAGGAATTTCTGGGGGAAAATTATTACTTATGTAACTTCCCACAAAAACATACTTAAAATAGTTAACTCACAAGCATAATAGTTTGGACTGCCTTAACTGTAAAGCAAAGGAGTGATTGAAGTGATTGAAATCTGAGATTTTTATAGTAAAATATTAACAGTGAAATACTTTCATGCTGAAGATCTTCTGAGTGGTTTAGGGCTAGAAAGATAATTAAATCCCTTTTACCCATATGTCAGGCGATGGTTGTAAATTGGGGATTAAGAAAAACACTTTTTTGGGTGTTACTTGTTCGTAAGTTAATGATAGCCTTATCAACTTCAAAAGCACCGGTAGTAGTTGTAATGCTAATTTCATGATAAGATGCTGCTGATCTTCTTCTCAGGTCTTTTATGCTTTATTATTCTGTCTTTGAATTAAAATGCTGTACTTGGTCATTAGGGGCGTATGGTCAAGTTTTATTATTCTTCTGAAACCAGTTTTTAACATGCCAGGGGACTGATTTGTAATAGCCCTGAATGAAAGAACAGGCTAGTATTTTAACAGCCCCCTAGGGCTCTTGGCCAGGTAAGGCTCCTTTGTGCTCCAGTGAGCATTTTGGCTTTGATTTCTGTGCCTTAGCGACTTGATCTGGATGCAGGAGATCAGGATGCAGCGCATGAATTTATCCTTGACCTTGAACAGGGAAGTTCAGAAAAAGCTGGATGTGGACATAACTAATGGCTATCAAAAATCCTGGGCTGTGCCTAGCTCCAGTTATCTGTGGACAAAAGAGGAGGATAAATATTTTCATTTAGTTACTTATTTTACGTATTTTTGTCTTATGTTTGGGCAAGTGAAATGTTGATGTAAACACATTGATGGAAAAGATTAGTGGAAGAGGTCCACAGTTTATGTCTCCTGACTTAAGGGGCCAGTCCCATTCTGTCTGCTGTATGTGCTGAACATCGTACTGCAATGGTAATATTATTCATAGTTAAGTTACACATATTTTAAAAATCATTAAATAAATAAGAATTAGAAAGTTCTATAGCTATTTTTGGTCAGCCGGAAGACTTAGCTGTAATCTGAAGGATGACTTCTGTTAGTTTCCACAGTCTGAGCATCTATCACCAAAAAAAATCTGCGGTTGCCCGTAAATATATACTGATAAGCATGAAGTGGTTTTTTTCCCTCATCATTTTTCTTTCAAAGCTTTAAAAAATGCTTTACAAAGTAAGAATCAATGTGCTAAATTTATCTTAAAAAACCCAAGACTTAAATGGTTAGCATCTGAAAAATGATCCTTTTTTAAGTGGAAAAGAGCTGAGATATAGACAGCTGTCATTGATTTTTGCTTTCAGTTTATTTTCCTAATGATGTGACACTAAATTTATTCTGGAGAAAATACTGTCATGGAGGAGTCTCTCCTGTGGAGCCTGAGTACAGGGCTCCATTTCTGCAACCTATTATTCCTTACCCCTTCCACCTCCTGGCCCCAGCTTTCCGCAGCGGCCAGGTTCTTCGCCCCAGGCAAGGGATGCCATTCAACCTAGTCTTTTCAAATTTGTCATCTTTTAGTGCCCAGTGTCTGCACTTTCCCATCAGACTCCCTCTCACTGCAGAGCTACTGGGCAGCAGGGATTTCCTTGCTTGTCCTGATGTTCAGCGATGTCCCCTCACCTTCTCGTGGAGGTGGGACTAAGAGGTGGGTTGGCCCTCGGTGTCCAGGGAGCCAATGTAAAACCAGCCAGCACCCCCCGGGGGTAAGGTTCAGAAGTTGCGGTATAGCCACAACCTGTGAAGTTGTAGAGCTGAGGAGAATTCATAAATTGTGGCGCACAAACGTAAGTGTACTGGCATTACTTTTTTCTCCCAGACACCAGAGAAATTTTAAGTGTTGCTTTTTTTCCCTTCTCTGAATGACTTTATTTAAAATGTAGCTTTGACGAGCCTGTTTGGGGTGGGAATTGTGCGTTTTGATGTTTTAAATATATAAACGTTTCACTTCAAGTTGCAAAACAACTGCTAAGGAGCAACGCTTCCCACCCCCCAGGTGTATTGCCCCCACCAGTCCCAGGTGACCCACTTGCCATCTGGGTACACTCGTTTTCTGGTAACATACCCAGAGCTGTAATCCATCTGATGTACTGTAAAGCTAAGAGGGGTGATGGAGCTGTCTAATGGCAGCACCATTTCTCCAGAGAGACCCACCCACAGGAGGGGACGGGTCTGGAAGGTGGTGGGAGAAACGAAAGCGCTTTGCAATGTTTTGTGAAGTAATTTTAAAATCAAACGCTTGGATTGTTTTTGTGGGCTTTTCATATCAATAGCAAGGAGATAAAATATTTCAGTTTGGATTATCTGATAGATATTGCAGGGAGTTAATATCTGCCGGAAGACTCTATCTGGTGGAGAAGTCGCTAATAGCTTTATTGTATCTCCTAAGGGAGAACCTGGATTTGACTCAATAGGTACTTTGCCAGGAGAGCTTTAGTTTGTATTTTGCCAAATCTTCTGATTATTCTTTCAGGCTGTGGCTATTTTAATGGTCGTTTCAATAAAAGAATACAAAATTTACTTGCATATCTGTCCTATAAATATACTACATAATAGCAAAGGTGTTGAAACCACAGATTGTTGTAGACCCATGTTCAAGCAGTCCAGACAATTTAATGAAAAACAAAATCCTTGATAGAATATTTTTCAGGGATTTCAGCATCCTACCGATAATGAACAGCCTGCCCAACACGAATTTAAATGCTAATGAAACAAAGTTAAAAGTATTAATTACTAAATAATAAAGTAGCATTTTCACAGTTTTAATCTGTAGGACTTGGGTTTTGATGAGGACTCCCTGCTAGTTTGTGGTTGTTCTGTTGTGCTTGAGATAATCATCAAATAATAGCTAATTCAATACAATGATAAATTCAGTTGCAGGTTAGTGTAGCATTTAGCAGTAAAAATAAATACCCCACGACTGTACATATGCAAAGCAGTGTTTAATTCTGATACAAATAACGCTGAATATTTTACAAATTTGCATGACTTGTTTACAGTCTCGTGGTCAAACCAAGATAATAAGATCTAAACCCCAGGATTTTGGCTTAGGCACGATAACGCAGTGTCTCCAAATGCTTTAGGCTGCCTTACTTTAAGGTACGCAGCTCTTCTAAATTTTGCAACTTCAATCCCTGATAAATGGGATTTTTAAAGTATGAAAAGAGCTTATCATAAAAGGAGGAACGCTGAGTTTATTGTCCTGGGTAAAGTCTTTAGAGGGTGATTACTCTCTCAGTAAAACAGCGTTCAACAGCATTCAGCACTCTTGTGGCACAGGCATCTGTCACTCAAACAGATGTCACCCTATAAACCCGTTTAGCAGATTTAAGCTCCTTATTCAAGGAGTGGGACTTTAAATATTCATTTTACAAGTTCCTCTGTTTTAAAAGTGTAATTGTATAATTTTGCTAAAATTATGGGCATTTAATTTCATTTTTTTTTTTTTTTTTTTTTTTTTTTCCCATTCCGTGTGGATAAGTGAAGTCTTCAGGTTGATATTCTCGGTGACATTTGTTTAAGTGACAGATGTTCACGTCTCATAGCCCTCAGCGGGGAGGTGACCTTGTTGGCTTAGTGGGAGTTCTGTTTCAAGTGCTATAATTATGTGTATACAGAGAATATATGCCTCTATGAAGGGTTACATTCGTAAAGATGTTTTTACACTTCAGATTGCTGTGGGTGTATTGGAGAGGCTTGGAAAAAGATAGCAAGGTTTCAGGGTTTGATTCTAGCCCCACCTAAATAGAATAAGATTAAATCAGTGAACTCTGCAAGTGTGGAAACAAAACAAAACAAACCAAAACTGTGGAGGGTGAATGGTGTCACAAGAGGCCCAAGGCTCCCATTTCGGAGCTCGTTCCTTTCTCCTGCGTGGTCTGGGTGTTACATTCAGTCCTGCCTGGAGGATTCATTTGCTGAGGAATGTCAATAGCTGCACGTATGGCGAGTGCAGGGAGAAGGCTTTTGGGCTGAAGAACCGAAATGTCCAAACATTTCTGTTTGGCCGGTCTAACTCACAGGGCCTGGTGCTGTCCTCACCAGGCAAAGTCGAAGTGTTGTTTACACATAGCTTAATCTTGGAAAGATGGTGGGAGTTTTTTGAGCAAACTGGATTCTGCTTCAGTGTGAGTACATTTCCTTGGGGGAAAATGGTGGTTCGGATGGTTCAGCCCTCACTACTGTTGTCTTTGGTTTATGCATGTATTGTGAATTTAGTATCTGTAGTTTGTCATGAAGATGTTCTGAGTCTCCAGAATGTTCTCTTTGATAGGTAATCTCTTCCTGACTCTTCCTTTCACAGCATGACTGATCTTCCTTCAATAGCCCCGACTGACTTATTGTCTGTCCCCGGCCCCTTTAGTTTCTAGCTCTCTTTAAACTTACATCACTTCTAGTACCCGGAAGTTCTGTGGCAAAAACAGAACACTCTCCTGCGACATACTTGCATATGGTCTCACAGCAGCCTCCTCAGGCTTCTGGTTTTATTATATGCTTACGAATTTTTCATAGTGGAAGAAACTGAACAGTCGTTTCCTTTTCACCTTCTCTATGTCATTTCATAACACGCAGAATCATGAAGAAAATCCCCGCAGATACTTGGGATTACTGAGATGGATTTTTTAATTAAAAATTCAGAGACAGTGTCTTGAACATCTTGATCTTTATATGTGAACTTCTTGCAGATTTTATTGCCAAGAGTCTTTGTAAAGTGGCACAAAAGACCGAACCTTTTGGTATAAGTTATATTTAGCAATGATATTTTGAGGGTTTTTTTGGTGGTTTTTTTTTTTTTAAGGGTGAATTCTCAGTTTCATCAAGGAGTTTTGCAAATGAATTAGAAGTGGTGTACTGGGGGCCATATACACACAGCGTGTTCCTTGTGTACAGCATGGATCTTTGGCTCTGCGTTTCAGTAATTAAATCATGTTAAAGAGAATCAGTAACATGGTGTGTGAATGACTACAGCAAAAATTCTGTGACTGCAGCGATGTTGCCTGCTCTGAAAAGCAAGCAGAATTTTTAATTAAGAAGGGCAGCAAAGATTTCTGTAGGAATCTGCTTGTATTTACTACATAAATACGTGCAAGAATGTGGTAGTCATGACTTCCGTAAGAGTATGATTTCAAGGGGTAAAAATTGACAGTCAGCGGTTAAACATCTGTGTGTTTGGGTCCTTAAATAACCACTGGCATTTTTTAGTTTGCTTGCTTGTCTGTCTGTGAGGTTTTGTGTGTTTTGTTTTGTTTTCACGCTGTTGGTCTTGAATCTTCGTGTACTTCAGTTTCTTGTCAGCAAATCAGGATTACCAGAACACCCTGAGAAATGATATGAGGGTTAATGTATTAATATTAAACACTGCAAAAAAAGCCGTTGAGAAAAATCTTAACGCTCTGCTCAATTCTCACTTTACATTGTGTGTAAGTCCAATTTTATTTTACTGTGGGGGTTTTTTTGCCTGCATTTGCAGAAAATTGACATAAGTCAATTTTCATAAGTAAAATTTCATGCATTTTTTTTGTTTCAGAGGCCCCAGCGTAGTTTGTGCTGGTGTATGAAGTTGACTGCAGAGTCCAGCTTAGCTCTCCTCTGTGCATTTTATCACAGTGTTTCTCACACTGTTTAGCTTAAAAAAATGAATGTAGTATGTTAAGATCTCATAATTTTTTTATTTCAGCACATGCTTGATATAGATTACATTGAGGCACTTCCTAAACAGAGGAAAAAAAAGCCCAGTACTTAGGGGAAAAAACTCAAAGAATCTTTTGAAACTTGCGAGTCTGTTTTGTTTCTCATAGATCAACTTCATTATTCTCAAGTTAATGATCCTGAAAGGTTTTTTACTAGCAGGGACTGTGGCAAATTCTCTTCCAGTCCTAGTTCTGGACCTGCCCCTCATATGTCTCAAGTGACTCTTCTGCCGTCTAGTTCATGACCTGCTTGGGTACTCGGTCCATGTAAAGTTCCCCTTCACTGGCATGACTGTCTGTTATTTTTTCTGCCCACACTTTAACCAAATTACTAACCCTAATACAATGTATGTATGTCTTGTGATTAACAGCAATTAGTGGGTAGATCGATAACAAAGCATTGCGCGCAGGGGAGAAGTTCCATGTATTTCGCAGGGCAGGAGAACGGAGGGCTGCACCCAAGGGTGTTTGTGTAGCTGCTGGTATTTAGAGCATGTTGTCATGCACTTTTTCACGTTTTAGCCTGTTGGCAGGGACCCGATCTACGCAGTCGTTTGTGCAAGCATTTCAGCCTGAACTATTTCACAGTGGAGGGTTTTTATCTTTCAAGCTGGTATATTGACACTGCATGAGTCATGAGCTAGGTGCTGGTTTTCTGACTGTTGAAAACATACCCTGTTTTCTTCTGTGAGCATTGTCACTATCATGATGCCCAAAATTCGTATTTATAGTGAGAGGGAGAAAGGCGTCTCTGCCCATCTGTGTGACTTCACAGAAAAAGAAAACCTAGTTGAGGAGTCCTCTGTCACTATTCCTGAAAATTGTTGGCGTGATTTTGATACTGAGGTTTCTCTACTCTTAAAAGCAGTCACCTTCTTATTTTTCAGTTGTTGCTTCTTTTCCTTTTTATGGCTTCTGCATTTCCAGACCAGTTTTAACCCTAATTTCCTACCTGCACATTCAGTATTCCCTATGCCACCTCTAACATCCCCTGTTAAAAACATCTCTTTTGCAGTGAAAGGAAGACCGGCGTTACGAAGCACCAGGAAGCCTTCATATAAACAACACATTTTGACTTGACCCTGTCCTGTATTTTGCTGTCCTTGCTGTGTCTGTATTTCTTCCGGTTTTCACACATTTAAGTATGGAGATCCTTCTAGATACTAATCACGTCAGGTGTTTGCAAGCTGGTTTTCATGGCAGATGACTCTTCAGAGCCCAAAGAATTTGCAAAGCCTGTCAACTTCTGTGATGTAAATGCTGATAGCAATGATAGTAAGGCAGCTCACGGAAAGAAAATACGCATACAGTGTATCTTCTAGAGGTTTGATTCTGGTGGGGTTTTTTATAAAGTATTTGCTTGGGATATTTGATATTTTGATTTCCGGTTCTTCACAGATAGAATTCTGGTTTAGCTATTGGCTTTTTTATATGTAGATGTAGAAAGCAGAGTTTAGAGAGCCCATCAAAAAGGTTGTGTCTGGATTTTCCCCAAGTATTTATTTTATCTATCCAAGGACATAAAAATAGGAAAATGAAGTTTTTTATTGCTGTAACTCAGTTAATTTGCTGAGTTCTGTCTTTGCTACTTCACTAAGAGGCATGGATCTGGCCTGGTTACAGTTGCAGAAGCAAAGTCACTGGCTTGTATGTCAGCCCCTGTTCATATGCTGTGGGAAGGAAAAGGATGTTATTGCTGGCATTTAAGTGCTAAACCTTCAAAATAATCACTCTCTTATGGATAATAAGGGGAGACCTTATAGCTCTCTACAACTACCTGAAAGGAGGGGGTCGGTCTCTTCTCCCATGTTACAAGTGACAGGACAAGAGGAAACAGCCTTGAGTTGTGTCAGGGGAAATGTAGGTTGGATAACGGGAAAAATTTCTTTCCAGAGAGGGTTGTGAAGCACTGGAACAGGCTGCCCAGGGTAGTGGTGGAGTCCCCATCTCTGGAAGTGTTTAAAAGACGTGTGGCTGAGGTTCAGGGACCCTGGCAGTGCAGGGTGAACGGTTGGACTCGATGATCTTAAAGGTCTCTTCTAACCAGATGATTCTGTGATTTATTTTCTGATGGATCTCTCTTTCTATCAAGTGTTGGTATTTGGGTTGTTTCCAAATAGCATTTAAAATCTTCTGGGAAGACTCCATTTGTTCATTGTCACCAGATGATTCTGTGATTTATTTTCTGATGGATCTCTCTTTCTATCAAGTGTTGGTATTTGGGTTGTTTCCAAATAGCATTTAAAATCTTCTGGGAAGACTCCATTTGTTCATTGTCATTTTCCTTTCTTCCCTTTTTTTTTTTTTTTTTTTTTTTTTTTTTTTACAAGACATGAGTTTTCTATTTTGACTACCCTCCCCCAGCTACAACCAGCTGTGAAAAACTATTTTTCAACAGCCCTTGCTGACTTTTGGCAGGTCTTTTAGACAGTTATTTTATGGGTTCCTGAGGGGATTGCTGCTACGTCTGTCACGGGATTGCACTGCTCACGGCATACACGAGAGTACTTACCTCTCAGGGTGTTTTAATTTTTATCCTTTTGAATACTAGTGCATGTCTTTGTTATAATTTTCTGAAGATGCGTTTGAGTCTTTAACAGCATCCCAAGCTATGCTGAGGTGACTGTTCTACCACTCAACCTGACTAAACAGACTCCACTATTTCCCCAGTTAGTGATTCACGCTGCTGCTAGTACGATGGCTCTGGCAGTTACTGCGGTGCAGCCATGCTCTTCGTGTTGAATGATACAGGTGTGTTATTTTAATATCATATAATACAGAAATTCAGGTGACAAAATCCATGCCCCTAATCGTACTCCGTAGGATGCTGCCTTCAGGACAGAGAATGAAGCAGAGTCGCAAAAGGAGATATACTCTATACATCCACTTTTAGTACACGGGTCCTGTCCTGCTCATCATGTTCCCCAAGCTTGTCTGCAAAGTAGTTCTTGCCTTTTTTGCTGTAAGTGAATATCATCCCTTTTTCTGACATGCTTTTGAAGCAGTTCAAGCTTTACAGCCTTTTCAAGGTAACCTACTACTGTCTAGCTAGTGCTGGATATCGTGGATTAGATATAACATTTAAAAAACATCCTCTAGTGTTTTGCCAAATGGTCCCAGAGCCTAGTGTGTCTCTGCCATGCAGATAGGTGCCAGCAAATCGCTTAACGAGGTGAGGACGACTGCATATGGAAAGGGACTCGGAGCTTTAACGAGACAGCTCTGACTGAGTGCATATGTGCAAACCTCTTTACCATCATCCCCTGCACACAGGCTCAAATTATCCTGCTTTACTGCTAAATCCCATTCTGTTAAAAACCTCAGTGCAGGAATGGTGAAAGTAGATTAGGATAATTATTAATCATGAGTCCTCTGTCCACCTCGCTTCCTCATCTGGAAGAATTATCCCTTGCTGAAGTTCAAATGTGTTAACTGCTCTGCAGCATAACAGAACCTTAATCTTCAGGCTTCTAGAAGTGTCCTCTGCTGCCTTCGGATTTGCATCATCTTTAGGCTGCTCTGCCTCCTTGCATTCCTTTAAAAAAAACCTAAATAGTTGCCAGTCTTTCACGTTAAAGCTCCAGAAGATCATTATAGGCCTTCTGTAGGTGATTTGTGAAATAAATATTTACTGAGGGCTGATCCTTTTCAACATACTGTTAGTGCTGCTTGGAAATTCAGTATTTGGGTATGAGAATACAACAGTTCTTTCCACAGATAATTTTACTAATATACCAACATTTCCTCTCAAATGCTTTTTTCTGACCTACCCATCGCTTGTTCGTTTTGCAGCCTGTGTATTTGGACAAAACCATAGATTTCTCTATTATTTAATATTTACACAGGTAGTCTTCTAGAATCTAATTTACCTACTGCAGGTTAGTGTGTCAGAAAGCACTTACCATGTTACAAAAGAAATTATTATGCTCCTGTCACTGTTTGGCCAAGCTGAGCCAGGTCCGGAGACGTAATATCCTTCCTCTATTTCAGCAGAAATGGGAGAAGGGAGAAAAGAATTTGTGAGACCTCTGAATGCTTTTTGGGAAACTGAAACAAAGTTTAATAACACAATAAGCAGGCACGGATTAAATACAAAAGAAAACCCGTGAGGTATGAAGGGTTTTGTATGGGATGGAAAGGCGAGGGTTAAACCGCGGTCGGTAGCGAAAGCAAACACAGGCCGTGGCAGCGATCAAAGATAGTGGCGGGCGGGGCAGGACAAAGAGAAATCGCGGCAATTGCAATAATCCCAGATACCGCGTGTAACAGTAGAATTTGCACAATCCTACCAGTCTTTATCGTGGAATTGAGGCAAAAAGCAGAATGCAAACCCAGGCGCGCGGGGTGAAGGGTCCGGAAACCACACGGTGCACGGCTCAGTGGGCAAACAGCTCCGGCAGGAGGTGAAGGGGAGTTTTCGGTCGGTTCCCGGCTCAGCGGCAGCAGCGTGCG
>NW_010391453.1:0-17895 GCF_000710305.1 Buceros rhinoceros silvestris | reverse complement strand
AAAGCTGGCATAAAGGTTGACAGCTCACTCTAGGTAATCATTTCCCCTTTTATTAAGTGACTTTAAGGAGAAAGGAGTGTGTAGCTTGCCACTTCAGTTTTTAGTGGTCAAGCATCCACACCTAACCACCACCAACACACTGACTAAATTAGCTTTTAAGTATTTTACTGAAATGCAGAGAAATCACAATCCTGCTCAGAAGGAGAAAGAATCTCAAACACTCATCAGCTATCAAGTTTTATGTTCTCTGTCCTCCCAGGGCAGAACTCCTTACAAAGAATAGCATGAACTCCAAACCCCTTTGACATAGGCTGGCACTTGAAGGGATGCTGCAGTTCAGATTACTGTTGATTTATCAGTTTCCTCAGGAGTCAATCTGATCGGACTAATGGCTTATATGGGACATGGTTTCGGGAGAAAAGTCCTGTATCACGGGGGTTGACAAAGCAAGTTAGTTCCTGCAGGAAACAGAAGCTACAACTCAGGGCAACAACCTATTAAGTAGAAACTTAAACGGAATAACCAGACACTAAAAGAATTCCGGGTTTAGGAGAAAAGGTCACCTTGCATATTATGCTTCTTCTACATACATTGATAAAACTAAATTCTGAACAGAGAGACTGAAGCAATCTGGGAACAATGCTAAATCTTCCCAAGCTGGGTTAGAAGGGGGGAAAAAAAAGAAAGTGAACTGTCCCTTTAACACTGCACTTCGCCATGGCCTGATTACAGGCTTTTTTGTAATCAATAGGAATATTCCACTGTTTCCATTGGACTTTGGAGCCAGAGTGTTTGGAAAAGAAGGGTTCATTTTAGCAGATAAAGGGTGGGGGTCACATCATGTCACAGGCAGCAGATGGAAAGCCCTTCTTGGAAGTTCCTTGTGATAGTAGCAAATAGTAAGGAAAAAAAAAAACTGAGAATATTAATTGGAAATGTAAGTATGATTCATCTGCTACTCACTGCACCTATCCCTGAAACCATTGTCTCTTATTTAAATAAGGATAATAAGACTGTCCTTTATAAAACAGATAATCCTGAAAGTGTGGATCAGCAACTAAGATATAGGGAACTTATTTTCTCACTGTCTCAATACAGAATCAGAAGACCAATTCAATTCGATGCCATTAGGAAGAATAAAATCCAACCCTGAAAAAGCAATATAATTGGACTTTGAAATTAATTTATCTTGGAATCTAAGAACTTAACAACATACAAAAAGGGACTGGATATTTATGCAGACAATGCAAATGATCTATAGAAATACTAATTTTGAGGAACAAATATTTGGAAAAGATGTTAAATATTATACTTCAGATATTTCGCAACTGTAAATTGACCATCTCAAACTGACAAAGATAATGAGTAGTTCAGTTTGGTTAGGCACAAATAAATAGTTAACTGTAGTGGTGTGGAAATCAAGGAACTTCTGAAAGTGGAACAGAATCTCAACCTTAGGCAATAACTTGAACGAAATACTGCCAGTTAAAGAGATACTACATGAAGCAGTACACATTGCAGACACTACTAATGCTCTGTTTTCCCATACTTTTAATTTGATCTTATCTTGTGCCATACCCCCAGGAACCATATTAACCTTATACCTAGTACACCCCGGTAGTTTTAGAACTTGCCAGCCTATTTACATTGATAGAAGAGATTATATATGAGTTATTTGCACACATAAATCTTAAAAAAGACAAAGGATTACATAAGACACCGCCCAGTAAAGTGGGTTAGAGTTGAAGGCACTTTTGCAGATAGGTGGGAGGACACTGAACAGCTTCCACAACCAACTCCTTGCTACATGGTGCTGTGTCTTTATTTTATCAGGGCTGTCAGGCTCCCTCAAGTCCATATGAAGATGTTTTAAAATGCACAGATTCCTAGTCTGGTGCAAAAGCACTGAGTAATGTTTACCTGATTTTTTGACATGAGGAGTTTTCATTAGCAGCAGCAGAGCTGAGTGTGCACTCGCTGTTAAGCAGGCATTACGCCTAGCTCTCACCTGCCACCGGTTTCTATGCTGAGAAACAGAACTGGAGGCAAATACAATATCAATATTGTGTTTGCTGTAAAGGAAGCAAGGAGGTGAGGAACGCAAGCCTCTGAGTTGTGTTCTTTGACCAAACTTGTTTTCAGTGTTGATGTGTGTACTGCAACAACTGGCAAACTACATTAAAACGTCACTTCATGCTCACTGAAGGCAAATTATTAGAAATGAAACATGGTAACTATTAAAAAAGAGACAATTATTTGGGAGAAGTAGGCTCGTATCTAATTTCTAGTGAAACTACCTTAAGAAGTTAAGCAGCTAGAACTGGCTTCATTTTTCATGTAGACATTAACTTCTTTAATGAGAATCTGCTGGAATAAAGATGCAGCTATTCCGGAGCCTGGCTGAGCATTGTTATTGCAGTGAAGACCAAACTGTGCTTTTGACTTTGCAGCTTGTGGTGGAAGAAGGTTGTTGCATCAGTGGGAGTTCCTGGCAATGCTGTCTTAGACTCCCAGAAACGAGCTTGTCTTGGGTAATCTCACAGAAAACAGTGCAATGTGGCTGGGTGCCAAGGTCGGTGATGAACTTCGGACACAAAATAACTATCACTTGGGCCCATTGCCCGCAGAAGCACAAGTGACATAAGCCATCCTTCAAGAAGACAGCAGTATTCTTCTCCCCCTGGGAAACCAACTTATCCCTGCTTTGCTGCTTATTTTTAGCTTTGGTCAGAGACGTGAAAAGGCTAGGGTGGTATTCACTCCGCCCTTGCACCTCCCTAGCAGTTTTTTAAGGTCATAGCTTCATTTCACCACGTAAGCTCCCTGAGACAGAGAAAGATCATTCATGGGTACTAGTAATTGTTTGGGACAAGAAATACCTGTGAAACAGCCCTGTGTGTTTGTGTCTGTTTCAATGAGAATTAAATATCAATGCATCTAGAGGGCCATTTACATTTTGCCTTTGATTTGGACACTGGAGATAGTCTTTTCCTTGTAAAGGTGTAGTTTCTGTAGAATTCATAACAATACCTCACAGTCCAGTTATGCCTCTGTTTTCTGAAAGCATTACGGTGTGCTGTGGGATGAAAATATTGCCTTGTTTACTCCAGACTCACCTTAAACATCCCCCTGCCCTCAGATTTTCACAGCATTTTTGCATTTTGCTGTTATAGATGCCAAGCCATTAGTATGCCTACCTTCTTGTACTAACCTGAGGTTACTAAATTAAATGTTTATGATTATGGCTGTATTTCATTGTTTCGTGAATGTGGACAGTTCAACACAATTTCTAACATGCACATGCTTGCCGCCTGGGGGCTCTGAGTCATGTTTGTTTTAAAAGAGGCAGCACTCACAGACTGTCACTCACCTGGGTTATTAGAAACGGAGCACTTTAAGAATTACTCTGCCACCTCCTCACCTCTAAATATAGCTAGCATGTGTGGGTCTTAACCGATTTAGCTAGCCTGAGAAAAGGTCTCATTCCAAATAATCAATTAAAAATCCATCATTTTAAGAACTATGTGGGCCTCAGGCCAAATGCATCTTGGATGCAATACCTTTGACTGTTTAATGCTGATATTAATTATTTGTATTACAGCTCCAGACCCTAACTCAGAATGAGATTTCTTTGCACTAGCAAATAACAAGACCTGTTCCAAAGAGTGAACTATTTAAGCAGGCATGATGGACAAAGAGCAGCAGCAGAAAATCATCATTATTCCCTGCTTCACGGATGGGAAACTGAAAGACAGATTCAATGACCTGCCAAGGGTCACAAAGGAAAAAGAGTAATTCATAAATCCCAGCACAAGGTCTTAAGCCTTGAGATTTCCTCTCATTCTTTAATCAATAATAAAACACCACCGATATCTAAGGCTCTAATATCTACAAAATTGCTCCAAGGTCTATAGGCGCAATACAATTAATTTCCATTAAGAGCAATGTGATGTGAGGGCTCTCTGTACTGACCAGAAAAGTAGGCCTTGCAGAATTTGCAGGTTTTTAATATCCTTTTAATAGGGAATATGAAAACCAGGGATAGCCTAATTAAAATAAAAATCAGGGGAAACAGTTGCCAAACCTTTGACCCAAGCTAAAACCAAAATAACTGATTCAGGAAATAAACTAATTAAAAAAAAAATCAGGTATAGAAAAAGCAAAGTCTTTAAGTGAAAATATTTATAATGAATTTTCCTTTTTTAAAGTAGAGTATTGTTTGTCAGTGTTATGTATTCTATTGGCTTGACCTTTAGGGTTGCACTCAGCCACATTTTTTAACTCTCTCCTCTCCTATTAGCAAAAAGAATTCCCAAGAGAAATTTTCATAGATATATCTGTTCAGAGGATTTTGATTTCAGGAAATACATAGAGTATCAAAGAACTTGCAACATGACCACAAGAATCAACAATGCTGAATTGCTTAATTGCTTGAGGTTGTAAAGAAGAAGTTAAGCACTGGGGGAGAAGTTCAACTCACCCAGTGTCCATAAGACCACCACAAGGAGCTTCCATAAATACCTGAACTCCTTCTACCCAAATCGCTCTGCAGTTTCTTTGAGGTTTTTGCTGTTTCCAAATGTAGCAGCAATCATCACTAGGTTGTGCAGTACATAATCAGGCCTCAGCATGTATAGAGTGTAACCTTTGAATCTTCCCACCACCCTCTCTCATTACCTGTTAAACTGGTAGTAAAGGTAACAAAAAATAAAATAATACTGCTCCAATGTAAGCCTGTATCTTGTAATGAGTTATAGTCATGTCTAAATTCACGCACAATATGTATACATTATTGACATGAATGCAATTGCACAGTTAATCATATGTATCCACTTCTAGGTGTTGTGACAGGTCTGACTTATTTTATGCTTTTAAAGCATGTAGCTAAACTGGAACATGTAGCTACTGCTTTGGTTAAAATATCAAATAACAGCACTCACGTGAATTTTGAATAAAGTATGCTACATTTACAGCTCTGATGCCACAACAAAAATGGAGAAACTAAACCACGTTTCATTACAACCTATCCTAATCCTCCACCATTGCTATACGGAAATCAAACTGATAAAAGACTCTAAGAAAACCCCTGGCTAGTACATTTTAACTACCACTGACTCTGTGGAAAGACATTACAAGACTATCTTTCTTCCTTCCAATGTTATACAATGAACTTTCATTCTTTAAGGAATTTACACAGGAAGCCGACCAGTGTTCTTTGTGAAAACTATTGCACAAAAGTTAAGTTTTTCTGCTTTGTAAGAGATGCTGTCATCAGATAAGTCAGTTTTGGCTGGCATGAACTTACTAGATGGAAACTTTGTCCCATCAGTGTTTATTCTGATAAGTTATCTCTAGCTGTTGTAGGGTAAAGTTCTTAGGAAATGTATGTCATTGCTATCACTCTCTGCACTTGTGAGAGTTAAACTGCAGATAGGCCCTACTCATTCAACATCCACTCTATGAATCTTCTTTATCTCTGGGAAAATTCAGATTCAAAGAAGATGCCGCTACTTGTGACTAGGCTTATTTTTCAAAAGCATAAAAATAATTGAAATCCTTGTGAGCCACTTAAGCTGAGTGTGAGCCACACCCCATGAGTTAGGAAAAAAAAAAATCTGTTGGCTTTGATAGGATTTGGATCAGGTCTATCGCAGTCAAAAAACCAAGTAAGCTACTCTTATTTTTGCAAGAACAGTAGTTAAAGGATTTGATTTCAAGTGAGTATCAGCCCATTAAGCAATAGTTATATTTTATGTGTTTCTGAACATATTGTAAAAGGTCATGAAACTTTCTAGGTGATTTGCTTATTCAATAAAATCTAGCAAAGGAAGGCAACTTGCTTTGATGCTCATGGAATTTACGGATTGTCCACAGAATTTAGCAGGACCTTCTGTGGAAGGCCAGTAGCAAAAAGACCACATTCAGGAAAATTAGGCCAACATAATGTGCCCTTGACCTCCGTTATGTGGCATAAATATCAATTTATCTGCCTTGTCTTGAGAAGGGTAGAGGGAATACCACTCAGTGGTAAGAAGGAGTGATATGAGTATGTGAACTGGCTTCAAAAGTAGAGTGGGTACAATTTCAGAGACAATTTTCAAAGGCTAAAAATGAAACAGTGCACCTCAAAACTCAGAATTAAATTATTAACTTCATGAAAGAATCAAAGAGAACATGAACAAAGAGTAATGGTGAATATAGATATAATTTGAATATACGTGGCTAGAATCTGCACTTGGGTTATAAGTTTATGCAGGGCAGATAAAGGAGTTCATTTTTGCTGCTGAACAGCTGTTAGCTTCGACTGCTGTAGACTGGGAAGGCAGTGAAGTGACTGAGTGCATTGAGCAGTACAGTGCTAACAGCTGAGAAAAAATGAAAGAAGGATGAGAAAAAAACTGCACCCCCAAACTAGGGACAGTCAATTAACTCTGTTACAAGTGAATTATAGAACTGTCATGAAGTTAAGGGGCAGTCTTGGCTAGGAAGAACTGGCTCCTAGCTGTAGTGCAAGGGAGGACAGAACTTGGCTTCCATCCTAGAGTAAGCACAACATCTGAAGCTTTCTCTTCAAAAGGCTGATAAGAATGGATTAAGTGTTATAACAGATGCTTGTAATAAAAACCACTCGGAACATCTCAGTGTGGTACTCAGCAACAAGTTTCAGCGGAGCTACTGAGGTGAGACACTTGTTAACCTCTGGGCCACCAAAGTCCAGATAATATTGAGCTAGAAGGACCGTGTATGATTCATGGACTCGAGCTTTATTGACTTTAGATACAGAATTTTCTGGAAAAGGATATTTAACTTTAATGGAGTGCATGGTCTAAAGCAGTTGGTCTTTTAATTGTCTTTGGTAGACTTTGGATCACAACCTGAAAGATGAAAAGCTACTGCACACAGAAACTGCTGTGAAGCCTACAAGGTAGAAGTGCAGCATCAAATCTTCAACTCCGCTATCATATCAGGATGTCTAATGACCAAAAGTCATTTATCTGACAATTAATTGTTCAACTGACTGCTGAAACAAGTTCAGGATCTTAGTTGACTTCCCAGCAAATGCCAGTACGTGACACAGCAACATTTTTGTCAGGCTTCACAGAAGAATCCGAGAACAGAGTTGTTGTCATTCAAGTGGTTGTTCTCTTACCTCTTGCAGTTCATTCAGGTCATTGTTGAGGTGGGTATAACAAGCTTTTCTGTTCCTGTCTTTGGAATAAGGAAGCGGTGAGCAACATACCAAGTATTATCTACCCTTTTAGGAAGATTGTCATCTGCTTTTCCCACCTCAGATTTATTTATCTCATTAATCAGGTAAATCTCTATTCAGTAGAAAGCATTACAAATTCAGTGTGGCCAATATGGACCATATTATTATTACTGAATCAACTTTTATTTGTTTGAGTCTCATGCACTACTGCATAACTGACCTCAGTGTGACTGTATGTACAGTGCTCCATACTGTGCACAACTGAGCAAGATCATTACTCTTCATGATCCCTTGCTGAGTTTGAACAGTAAAGCACAAAATATAAAAATATATACAGACAGAAAGTTCCTTGAAAGGGTTAAAGAAGCTTTGAAAAATTTCTGTTCAAGATCTGTTTCCTGGATGATTTCTCTGAGCTCAAATGGGCTGAAAAGTTTAAGGAAGAAAATATGTAAAAGGCATGAATATGACTGCTATTGAATAACTTTTTGACAATTGTTGTCAGTACGATCATCTGATGAAACAGAAACAAATTAATTTCTTAGACAAGGCAATAAATGATTGGATCTGCACACATATGACTATTTTTTTAAACTAAAAGCACCATTTTCAAGTATACTTCCACACACACATACAGAATCTTGAGGCATTGAAATTAAATACATCACAAAATAAACAAACCTTTTAAAAGAAGCAGTGAGGATGGAATGAAAACCCACCAAAGCAAATGAACTAATTCTGAAATCAGCATGCATTAGTACCTCTGTTTCTACTGTATTGCAGTCCCCAAATATATATCCTTCCAAACATGGTTTATGTGATATTAGTCATGCAATCTCAAAAGAAGCAGTGAAGCAACAGGACTACAATTTTCCCTTCTCTTAACATACATGCCATCCCTTACATGACTGCATTCCAACCCAGGATTTTTGGAAGGCAAAATACATTTAAAGAACACTTCACAACAGCATTAAGAACATGAGTCTCCACAGTTCATTTCACTTTTGTTCCATGTTCTCTCAATATACAGATCTTCAGTTTGTAGTTTCCTGTCGTTTCTTTACTTCACTAGAGCTAAAAGTCTAGGTCATGACCTGCACATTATGGGACACTTTTGCCAGGGCAATATGACATGGACTAGGAGGAGGATGTATGCCAGGTACCTGTCCTTTGTTCTGTTCTTAGGATACAGTTGGTCACATTTTTCCAACTCTCCAATACGTGATCCCACCAAAATCCCTTACTCAGCTTCACAAAAACATAATTTTTCTTGTACAAAGACAGTTCATTCTACCATTTGAGGCTAATACTGGCCTTTGTAAATATGCAAAACCAAACTGAGCATCAAGAGTCATTTCCCAATACTCTTGGTGTAGTTGCCAGGCTGGGAAGCAAATCTTCCATGGAAAGGGGCAAAATCCTTCTGTCCTCAAAGTGGGAAGTTGATTATTTTTCTTTAAAGAACACTTTCTCACCCCCTCTTGTTGCAGAGCTCCTACACTCATTTTATACATATACTTATAATAGACTTTATACATAGACTTATAATTCACTATAGGTACTGTCAAGGGCATATTTTTCCCTCCTCTTCAATATACCCCAATATATAATAAAATTGGCCTTAGCCAATAGGAGAGTGGCTCATTCATGCTGAAGGAAGGAGAGGTTATTGCTCTGCAATGCTTCCCATGTAAGGAAGCACTTAATGATTTTTCACAGCTCAGAAAACAGCAGGAAGAAACCTGGTTTTGCTCCATGAGGAAGTGACCTGCCCCAGATCTGTACCATCTCACAATGTGATGACTGCTTTCCCACTCTGCATTCAACACTCTTGGTCAGACTGCTGGAGATGGAACAAGGAAAGGAGTGAATTCAAGGTCTTTCCCTGCTGTGGGCAGAAAGATGCTCTGTTCCTCCTGCTTACCTCCACCCCAGTCAAGGCCTGTGGATACCTTCTCTGCAGAGGGGCACAAGGCAGCATTTCAGAGCTCCCTTGTGCAATGCACATAGGTAAGAAAAACTTGCCCTAAATGTGAAAAGACAGATTACAGCAGTGAAAAAACAACAGCCCGGGAAAAACCTACACAGCTACCAGAACTATGTTATTGAGGATGCTATTTGTCATCTGCTGTATAATAGAGCATACATTTTGAAACAGGCTGGCAATTCCATTCCCCTCACTTCCTCTTGTTCCTATTCCACAAGTGTCATTGAAAGTAAGCAGTAAAGTCACCCTCTTCACGAATTTCTCAAACTGAAATGGTCTCCTGAGGATTGTTATCCTGCTGTTGTGTGATCTAGTCTGGAAGCTGCATGTACAAATTAAAGAGAACTCTATGAATCAAAGCTGTGAGACTTGATATGGAGGCATATAATCAGCACAAGAGCATGTAAGGCCCAGTCCTGCTCCCGCAGAAACAAGTAGCAAGGGTCTGATTCTGATTTTGCTTACCCAGCTATAAATCAAGAGCAACTTCACTGAAGCACACATCAGGAAAAAGTGAACAAGCAGTCTTTCAGCCACTAAATTCCCAATATACACACTGTGTTTAGTACAAAACATTGTCTCGGTTTGTCTTCAGGGTTGTTCTGGAAGAAATGCTGAGGAAACATTCAAACTATGTCCTAAGAGATACAGTGGAGGAGTGGGTTAGCAGAGCCTACTGAACCCCCACCAACTGCCCATCTGCAGAAAAAAAGAATCAGGGATCCTTCTCAGAGACCAAACTAAGTAAGAGTACTTATCTCCCTCTACTATACTGCCAGATTCTCCTAAGTCCAGAGCTGGAAGCCGAATTTGATGACCAGATAGCTATTAAGAGATTACATAAAATGTTGCGTGTTTTTAAGCACTCTTTATTCAAGCTAAATAGATAGTGCAGCTGAACATCCCTTTGTACAGCAACATAGAGCATCAAGCTAAGCCACAATGTGCTCTATCAGCCAAAAGATTTTCACCAGGACAAGTTAGAATTGCAATGGCAGGGAAATTAATCAGTTGCAAGAGTGTAACTGAGAAATGCTGGTTTTCATGACCTGAGGGAGAAAAACAGAAACGGTATTTTTATTAAGGTATAATACTCATCAGAATGGCAAGGCTGAAGCTATGAGAAAGAAAATTGCCCATTTCTACCAGAGGAACATATGATTTTGTGGTGTTCTTTGTAAATCGGATTGCACCAAAAAACATTATCGGTACTGGAGAGAATAATTGCATCCCTGTCTTATCACTTTTTTACCTTTTTAATGAGAATTGCCTGGCAAAGCACCATACAATGGATCAAAACTCTGCCCAGAGAGGATTTGTGTCGGAATAGTGACTGGATAAGAATTTGTAGCCCATTATCACTAGGCGTTACGTGGACCACTAAATGAAAAATGGTTTCTGTCCCAATTAGCTTTCAAATCACTTACACAACTCCTTTTTTATAAGCTAGAAGACAGAGTAAGACACAGAATGTCTTGCTGCTGTGGTTTGTTTGTTTTTATTTCCCATCCCAGGGCTTTAGGGATGGTGTCTCTGCTAAGTATTTCTGCAGCTGTTCAAAAGCAATCTTACTGCACAATACAGTATCTGAATAATTGTCTCAGGTGACTATTAAAGTCTGCTGCTGCACCATAAAACCACGAGGAGTAATCTTGCACCACAGCAGAAAATACCCAACAGCCAACCCTGCAGAGTGTCGTTCCTGTTAGCAGAGAGCTACCACAACTGAGTAAAGATTCAGGAAGACAGAGAGCAGAGGGAAAGGTCTGGACCTTAAATTGTTCCTTTCCTTGCCAACTAAGCGAAAGTGGCTGGTTGTTAAATATTGAATTGTCTGTATTCATCCCTAGCTAACTGAAGTCAATGGACTTACATCAGGGAGGACTTTAACCCATTACACATGAAATGTTTGTCTTCCCATTTCCGTGTCCCTCTCTCTCTCCTTACAGCGTTTTATATACCGCAGTAAACGAACCCCTTTGAAGCCCTATGTATGGTAATACAGTTTAATTGTGGTTGGTTGGCCTGTTGAGGGTAAAATGTGCTGGTTCCAAGTAATCTTGCTGACTCTAAACTTGGCTCCGCACAGAGAGCTGGGGGAGGGGAGATTGCTGATAAAAATAGCTGTGATACCTGGGAAGGCTCTGCATACTGCAAAGGTACTGCTGGAGTAGGCCCTATAATTGCAGATAACTGATTTTTTAGAACAATGATGTTTGGCCCACACTGATTACACAGTTTGCCTCTTAACCGTTATGTAAAAACAACTCACACACAAATTTAATGCTTGTCCGGACAAGCACAGTTTTGGCACTCCTCACGGGGCAGAATGTCTCACTTTGCATTCATTACACAAGTTCTTTCGATCTGTAAGTTGGAGACAGCTGAATTGATAAAGGCAGGAATAGCCAGCCTTCATTTCCTGCAGGACGTCAGCAGACACACAAAAGCTGGGGCCCCTCTTTCTTCTCCTCACATCTTCTGATCTAGGTTTTCTACAGAATCCCACCCACAGTCCTACCACCAGATTGCTGGCAGGACAGTGATAAATAGTGACCACTATCTTGCCTACAAGGATCATTTAAGTTCGTTCTTTCTTGGTTGCTCCTTCAAAAATAACCATCTCTGTAGAAGTGCTCCTCTCCTTGCCCACCTTCAATTCTCATAAGCATCTTCAAAGTGTCAGGCAGAAGCTGCCCTACTAGCTAAACGGTTCACATGCCATTATTGATATATATGCAAATAAAGTGTTAAGAAACTCCAATTTTAGATGACTAATAACAAGCATCAGGAACATTTAGCCTATTGACATTCAACTGTGATATGAATCCAGTTAAAATTAACAGTGACAAAAGGCTCAGACCATGACAGAGCAGTTTAGTATCCTCATGGAAAAATGAAACTTGCTTCAAGCCACTACGTCTTTCACTGCTCTACATGAATACTGACAACTACCTGAGTATAAAAAAACTCACAGTATGATTTGGGAGCACTTTAAAAGTTATCTTTACAACTTTACCTTTTTGTCTATAGACATACTAGGTCTATATGTCTACAGGTATCTCCAATATCTGTAAAGCTTTTGCTTGTTTACTTCCAGGAATCTCTTGTCTGCAGAGATACCTTGCCAGCTTCTTGCTAGATACTTTTTATCATCTCTACCTTCTCAGTAGCTCACTCAAACAGATTGCAAGACTTCTCTGCATTTGGAGTGACACCATAGCAAAAAAATCTTCCAGTCTGATCTCTAGCTTTATAATTTTCTTGTGCCTCTAGAGCAGAGCAGTAGTACAATCGTAAGGAAAACCTTCTGGACTCTTCTATTAATAATTAAAACCTCAGTGTCTTAAAAATGCTCTCTATACTTTGTCTATTCAATCTGTGAAGCGAAACTTGATAAACTTTCTATTCTTATAATGAGTATTTTTGTCCTTCCGATAGTTTAGTGATACTTCAAAGGATCAGATTTTGTTCTGCAATCTGTATTTAATAATGCTTAACAAATAACTCTTCTCAGTGTATTAGTTTAAAAGTAACTTACTGTGGTGTCTGCAAAACCTGTTTTATTGGCACATCTGAACATTATAATGATACCGACTCTCTCATGGCCTTTAATGATATACAATACCTCGCTTTCCTAATAAAAGCAATGGTACAGATCAAACAGCATCCCAAAAGCTGAGGTTAATGGCCTTTTCCCTTCAGTATAGCACAGGACTTTAAACACCTCACCATATATGCATTACTGCCAGCTGCAAAGGTGGTTCTGTGCTGCAGACATTTTCAAAAGTGAGACTGTTGCTGCAGTATTCATATGCAGTGAAAGAGGAATCAAGGCAAAAAATGGTCTACAGTGTGCTTACATATATAGACCTAGTGGAAAGGTTTCCTATATGTCCATGAATCCCTTTCTGAGTTGTTCCTCGACTGGGACATCAAGCTGCGTAGGGCAAGAGCCTACACTTCCCATGTGTTGGAGTATTTCTTACCATATATCCACACCCTGACTTTTGATCCCTGTCTTGCAAGATCTTTGTAGCAATGGTGCTACTTGATGGAAGACAGTAAGCAACTTTAGAAGAAAACCTTACTAATTGCCTTTTTAAATAACCAGTTAATGAGCTTTGTGGGATTTTTGAATAATTAATGACATATAACTGAGCAGACAATCAGTGGATATGATGACTCTTGTGCTTTGCGGGGACTGTATGCTTACACCTTCTCTCACTGCTTGTTTGTCTCTAACCACTGTGACTGGTCACTTGAAACATATACTATTGTTTCCCTCTCATAAGTGAGCACCTGGAATTCTAAAAACAAAAAACCAAAACAAAAAAAAAAACAACCCCCCAAACCCCAAACCAGGATTCTATCACTGGTTTGTTTGGAGGACTGTTGTCCTCCAAAGAGCGCCATGAATAAAAGAGACGGATGGACAGAGCTGTTTTGGAGTTAGAAACTCAAACCAAAAGGCAGCTTATGCCAGAGAAGACTTCATTGAGCTATACCCAGCAGGAAGCATTCCTAATGGAAGAAAGATCCTTTCTTGCTGTTTTTGAAGCTGTTCCCCAGAGAAACCCATCAGCAGCGTGAGATCTTCTGAAGCAGACGCATGTAAATCACAGCCAAACTGCATAGGTGTGAACACTGGCTGTACCGAAAGTGCTTTCTAACCAAAGGGTGTTAAAACCAGCAGGTTTTAATGCAGTAACATAAAAACTTACTCTGGTCTGTCATAAACAGAATTTCAGAAAGAATATTTCAGATTTTAAGCTTAAATAAAGATTGAATCTTAGCATTTATGATTTGTTTTCCTCTGTAAATCATTGGTTTAATGCAGGAGGCAAAATTTGTCAATTTTACAGAAGAGCTATTTGAGGAAACAGCTAATTTATGTTAGCAAGGGGGTGGTGAAAGAAAGCTTCAGGTGTGGTGAAAATGTGTTGTTGCTACCTTCTTTACCACTCTAATTATGGTGATTAAACGAAGCCAGAGAAGGAGGCAAGATGGAACAAGGCTGATCAATACATGCCCTCCCACATCTTGCCTGCAGTCAAAAGAGAATGACTGCACTTACCTGGTCTTCTTGGGGAATTCCTTGCTGGAGGTTAAATGAAAAACTCTTGTATTCCTACTTTTATGCTGACCCTAAATTAGTGGCTTGATTCTACTGTTACTGGCTATGGATAGTTCTTCAAGTCAATGGGAAAACTGTAATGAGAAAGAGTTGCTCACATGAATGAGGTTTGCAAGATCAAGCCCTTCATGATCAGTATCACGGGCTGATATGGCATCCCTGATTTACAAGAGTAATCTTATTAGCATCAAAGGGACAATTCACATGAGTAAGGACTGTGAGAACGGGCCCCTCAGGAGCAACTATCACCACAGTTATGTATCTAACCTTACCTAGATCACAGCAGTTTTCAAATGTTCTACAGGCACTTTATGCTGCTACTGAACTTTGAGAAAAAATAGACCTTGAGCACAAGTTCACTTCTGGTTTACTACAGCCTCACTTTTGCACCCTGCTTAAACTCCTCCCCATTCCTAAGTGGTTCAAGGTCTGTAAAAAATATTGGTTTCTATTCCTTTTTCCTCTCTTTTTCTTTCCCTTTCTTTCTTTCCATCTTGCCTTTCTCTTTATTTGTCTTTTATCGTTTCTCCATTTCTTTTCTCTTTTCTCTTTTCTCTTTTCCTTTTTTCTTACATTTTATCTTTCCTCTTATTTTATTTCCTTTTTAATTTTTTCTCTTTACTCTTCCCTTATTTCTTTCCTTTTTCCTTTTTTCTTTTTCTCCTTTCCCTTCCCTTCCTTTCCCTTTCCCTTCCTCTTCTTCTCTTTTTCTTTTCCCCCCTTTTTCTTTTTCACTTTTTTCCTATTTTTCTTTTTTCTTTCCTACTTAACTCCTCTTTTCCCTCCCTTCTTGTTCTCTCCCCTTTCTTATATCTTCTTTCTATGCCTTCCTTAGAATTAGGAAAATTCAATGATGGTAGAAAAAATTAGTGAGGTGTTGGTCTCAAAATTCAAAGACCGGGAACATATAAGCCGTTCCAATTTCACAAACATTTTTTAAGTCACATAAATCAATCTAAATTTCCAGTATCTGTAAACTGAGGTTCCAGTTGACTGGAGGTTAGCAAAGCCAATGCCCATTACCAGGGGCCAGAAGGAGGACCAGGGAATTACAGGCCTATCACTGACCTTGTGCCAGGCAAGGTTATGGAGCATATCATCTTGAGTGCCATCAGGCAGCACGTACAGGACAAACAGGTGATCAGGCCCAGTCAGCATGGGTTTATGAAAGTCCAGTCCTGCCTGCCTAACCTGATCTCCTGCGACAAGGTGACATCCTTACTGGATGACATCCTGACAAGGTGACATCCTTACTGGATGAGGGAAAGGCTGTGGATGTCGTCAACACCAAGATGAAAACACCAGGTTAGGTGGGTGTGTTGAGCTGCTTGAGGGTAGGGAGGCTCTACAGAGGGACCTGGACAGGCTGGATCTATGGGCTGAGGCCAATGGTATGAGGTTCAACAAGGCCAAATGTCGGGACCTGCCCTTGGATCACAACCCCCTACAATGCTACAGGCTTGGGAAAAAGTGGCTGGAAAGCTTCCTGGTGGAAAAGGACTTGGGGATGCTGGTTGACATCCAACTGAACATGAGCCAGCAGTGTGCCCAGGTGGCCAAGAAGGCCAACAGCATCCTGGCTTGTCTCAGAAACAGTGTGGCCAGCATGAGGAGGGAAGTGATTGTCCCCCTGTACTCTGCACTGGTGAGGTCGGACCTCGAGTACTGTGTCCAGTTTTGGGCTCCTCATTATTACAAGAAGGACATCGAAGTGCTGGAGATGTCCAAAGAAGGGCAACAAAGCCGGTGAAGGGTCTAGAGAATAAGTCCTCTGAGGAGTGGCTGAGGGAACTGAGGTTATTTAGCCTTGAGAAAAGGAGGCTTAGGGGAGACCTTACTGCTTTCTACAAAGACCTGAAAGGGGGTTGTAGCAAGGTGGTTGTTAGTCTCTTCTCTCAAATACAAGTGATAGAACAAGAGGAAATGGCCTCAAATTCTGCCAGAGAGGTTTAGTTTGGATATTAGGAAAAATTTCTTCACCAAAATGGTTGTAAAGCACTGGAACAGGCTGCCCAAGGAAGTGGTGGAGTCACCATCCCTGAAGGACTTTAAGGATATGTAGATGTGGTGCTGAGGGACAAGATTTAGTGGTGGCTTGGCAGTGCTGGGTTAATGGTAGGACTTGATGATCTTAAAGGTCTCTTCCAGCTAAAATGATTCTATGATTCTAAACAGGAGCATGAAATCCAAAGGAAAGGGTGAATTTTATAAAATTTCTAGCTGCATATCTGCTTCTTTTTATATCCTACCTCCAACTAATGAAAATGGCCTTTCTCCCTGATGTCTGGTATTTCTAGGTCTACTTCTGAGAACTGTGTATAAATCCATTATCAGCTTTTCTTCTCAAGTATAATAATGCACGTTTAGTTCAATTCTGTTAACTTAAGAGTTTTACCTTATTTGTAAACTGGCTTCGGATAAGATTAGGATGCTAAACAAAAACAAAACCAAGGTGATAATAGAAAATTATTATAGTTTTATTTCAACAGCATGATATACACTATGTGATGGGGATATAGTATGTCTTGGGTGTGCAAAAATTCCTGCCTTGAAGTAAGTTACAAATTGCAGAAATACTTCCATTTTTAAAAAACAAATCCATTCCCTGGAATGGATCCAAGCTCATGGGAATCGTTTTGTTGACCAGTGGAAATACTATTTGCAGCGTCCTTAGAATAATAAGGTTGTTGAAACTAACTCCTACCATTGTTTAAAAACAGTTCTGATACTACAGTCCTTGCTCCAATGAATTTTGCTGTGTTTGATGATTAATAAGAAGAGTCACAAAGGTCTGAACACACAGGTATTTAACATGCCATGAAGCACAGAAGAAACATCAATGAACACTGAATGTATGTACCTAAGAACCAGTTTTATTCCATAATGATGCAATTTTAAAAACTGTATCCCTTTCTGACTTGGTACACACCTTCAGGATTATTTCTGAAATCTTCACGGGGCGTGTGGGTAGATTTTATCTCTATCTTCTTCACTCTTGTTTATCATGAGATGCTTAGTCACAAGCATTGCTCCAGTTCGGAGGGTAAGTGCTGTGGGAATAGCATAATTCACTCTGAAGAAGCAGCAGGAAGCTGAGACACCAGGATTCCTCCTTTTAACACATTCTAGCATAGCGGTAAATGACAGCCACCAGCCCTGAACTTCCTTTATTTTCTGATCCGCTTTGCAAAGTAACATGATTGGAACGGCGATGGCTTGGCCTTTTTGGATTTTTTTTTTTCCTTTGGTAGAAGTCCAGATCCACAAAAACAATGTAGCGGCCCAAAGTATCGAGACTTTCGGTGCTTTACATAGTTTTTCTGGTAAACTTTGAGCCCGTTTGGGAGTTTATGCAATCGCTCGTCTATGCCTGTCTCTAACGAAGCCTGGCTGGGTCACGATCTTTGGCTTCCTTTCGCCTCGAAGTCCAAAGGTGTTCAGACAGCAGGGCTTTTGCTTGCTTGTTTGTTTTCCTGGTTTTCCTTCTTTTCCTCGCAGGTACCGTTTGCTGGGGTGAGGGTCTGACCCTGCCTTTCCCGGGTGCGCCACCACGGCCGAACC
>NW_010391452.1:10983-12116 GCF_000710305.1 Buceros rhinoceros silvestris | reverse complement strand
ATGTGACAAGTGACAGGACTAGAGGAAACCGCTTCAAGTTACACTGGGGAGGTTTAAGTTTGATATTAGGAAAAATTTCTTCACCAAAAGGGTTGTGAAGCATTGGAACAGTCTGCCCAGGGAGGTGGTGGAGTCCCCATCCCTGGAAGTGTTTAAAAACCGTGTAGATGTGGCACTGGGGGACATGGTTCAGGGACCTCGGCAATGCAGGGTGAACGGTTGGACCCAACGATCTTAAAGATCTCTTCCAACCAGATGATTCTGTGATTCTTTTAACAGCCTTGTTTTGCTTTGACCTGTGTCTTGGTGAAATTACATGCAAAATCTCTTTAAGAAGAAAGAGGGGACTATTCCTTCAAGATTCAATCTATCAGTGATTTGGGGAGAAAATAACCCATTCTCCTAATATTCTAGCATGCTAAGCAATAATCCAGGACATAGATATGAAACACTATTACGAACTTCACTATCAAATGTTACAATCAATCATATTTCGGAATATGTGAGGGAATACTTTAAGAAATCTCCAATCAACTAGTTTGTTGATAACATGTATGCCTAGCAATGGAAAAATTTACAATGAATACCAACAGCCTGTCTTCAAGACCAGATGTCTTTGGCAACATTTTCTTCAAGAAAAGTAGAATATAGTAATTTCTGAATGAGATTGTAACCAAAGAACAAATTAAGTGAGTAAAAAAAAGATAAATGTATTATTTGAAGATGGAGTCTATATATTTCTTCAAAATACACCTAAAATCTTAAAAGATGTGCACATAATTCTAGCTTATATGTGTTTCTGAAATTGTCCCCACTTTTAAAAATCCAGTGAATTTGAAAAGCTTATGTTTCTCTTTGGTTTTGAAAAGTCACTGTGTTACAGGATCTTGGAACTTTCTCTTTTTCAGCCTTTCACAAAAAGAAAAGTATTTTTTTATTAACTAAATCTTCAGCAGAACTTCTTGTCATGTCGGTTTTCATTAATTTTGTGTTATTTATAGCAAGAAAAACATACAGTATACATACGGATAGGTACTGATTGGCCTCGACCGCAAATCCTTTGATGTAACATTCAGTACTGCCGTTACGCACTGGGCTAACCTACTAAACAAAAGTAGCTACAGATTAATTAG
>NW_010391452.1:0-10871 GCF_000710305.1 Buceros rhinoceros silvestris | reverse complement strand
AGCAGGAATCCAAATTGATATGAATAGGAATGCATAACAAAAACCCTAGCTATCCTTAAATGCATTCACAAGGCACCCTTTGAATAAAGACCATAAATAGTTCACAAGTTTTGTGGTTAACTTTTTCTGGCTTTCATTAAAATAAATTATTTCAAAATTAATAAAATATTTGTGTAGCTCTACCACCAGAGACATGTTAGATGAAATTTCTTGCTTTTTCTTGTCAGGTAACTACAAAAATCCAGTGCACTGTGTCCATATCTTCCAGAACAAATGGACCTACCTGACTCCATCCATTCGCTGGGATTTTCTACCCAGACTCTATCTAGAAGGCTTTAAGCCACCAGAACTTTTACCTAGCATAAAAAACCTTGTAGCTTTCTGCCCATTAACTTGATTACTAGAGATAAAGGTTGCCTTCCTGCAGTTTTTTCTCCCTGGCAATCCCCCAAAGCTCCCTCAAAGCTTCTTCAAATCTTTTTAGGCCCAAAAGATAGTCTGTGGATCCCTGGGACTACAGGGTCCTTAAGAGGACCTTTTTAAGTAAGTTTCCAAATTTTTTGTTTAGTTTATTTCCTCAGCACCAGAGACTGCAGGACTATTCCTGCCTTGGTGCAGAACCCTACATTTACCCTTGTTGAACATCATCTGGTTCCTCTCTGCCCAACTCTCCAGCCTGTCCAGGTCTCACTGAATGAGAGCAGAACATTCCAATCTACCAGCCACTCCTCCTGTATGTTGAACAAGACCGGAACCAGTACCGACCCCTGGAGAACACTGTGAGTTACAGGCCTTCAACCAGACTCTGTGCCACTGACCGCAACCCTCTGAGCAGCATCATTCCACCAGTTCTCAATCCACTTCACTGTCCACTCATCTAACCCACACTTCCTAAGCTTTCCTATAAGCACTTTCCAATTTTTTCCCTCTTCTATCTAAGTAAAAAAGAAAATAATATTCTTTATTCTATAACCTTGAAAAGTTCTGCAGAGGAACAGAAGAACAGAACCTGTTTTTATGTCCTTAGGCATGATCACAGAAACACAGAACCATTTTGGTCTTTTAAATACTTTTAAATACTTCCAGGGATGGGGAGTCCACCACTTCCCTGGACAGCTTGTTCCAATGCTTCACAACCCTTTCTGTAAGAAACTTTTCATAGTATCCAACTTAAATCTCCCCAGTGCAATTTGAAGCTATTTCCTCTTCTCCTATCCCTTGTTACTTGGGAGAACAGACTGACCCCCACCTCGCTACACGCTACACCCTCTCTTCAGGTAGTTATAGAGAGTGAGAATGACTCCCCTGAGTCTCTTTTCTTTTTTTTTTTTCCTCCCTGATAAGGGATCTTATCAATGCTTATAAATTTCTAAAGACACATGTCAGGAGGATGGGGCCAGACTCTTTTCAATGGTGCCCAGCAACAGGACAAGGGACAACTGTCACAAATGAGGAAGTTCCATCAGTACACAAGGAAAAACTTCTTTACTGGGGGTGACAGAGCACTGGAACTGGTTGCCCAGAGAGCTTGTGGAGTCTCCTTCTCTGGAGACTTTCAAAACCTGCCTGCATGCAATGCGACGGAGCCTGCCCTGGTGAACCTGCTTTAGCTGGGGGAGTTGTACTAGATGTTTCCCACAGGTCCTTCCAACCCTTAACATTCTGTAATTCCAGTAGTCATTTCACCCTAGTCCCTTTTATATATTAGTGTGCTTATCACTGAGTAAAGTTGTTTTTTTTTTTTTAAATTATACTTCCATACTATTACATCTTTCCAAGAGTGGCTGAAAATTAGATGATTGTAAAATATTATTAGTTAAGGTCAATCTGCCACAGCGTGATATTGGCCAAAACTATAACTAGGGAAACTTCACTGTGAAGCAATGAACAGATTAACTCCCAAAATATTCAGTAGTTTCTATCTTTTATAGTAGAAGATGTAAATTGGAAGGCTGAATAAGTTTTCATTGTATGACTTGCAGACAGAGTGTGGAGCTGAATTTTCCAACGCATAAGTATCAAGGCTCAAATCTGGCATTTCTGTCCTTTAGAATTTACTTTTCTGTGAACCTGAGCTCATGGAAGTTCCACATCCTTGAAGACAACATCCTTTAACTTCCTTCTCTTCTGCATTAAATCAAAGCATGTTATCCTCTGATATAATACTCTTAAACTTAGTCTGATAAAAAAGCTGAAAAACATTATCATAGAAAAGTTTTCTAACCGTGAAAGTTTATGAATGAACAATTACAAAGCAGTAAGTGTTCCAGTGGTTTTTTTAACCTTATCTGTAGAATATAAGTATAATAAGAAGGTTACAGAAGGATCCAGAGGATAAAATACTCACTGAAGCAAATATCACTGTTAGAGATCCTTTTTGGCACACGGGGCGAAAGTTTTGGCTATCGGTATAATCAGAATTGTGGGGTTTCTGTGGCAGTCAGTACTTTTTATGTCTCTCAAGTCAACTCTGCTACTACCGTCTCAAAGCATAATATCTCACTCCAACCTCCAAACTCTTTCTTTGAGATGTCAGTGTCTAAATAAGCTGCCCTTGAAGCAAAGAACCCATTTCCCATATGAAGAACTGTGGAAAGTTAACTTTGTGTGACACCTCAACTGTCATAAGAAATATGCAACAAGGTGAATATTCTAGTCCACCTCACCTTAAGGGAGGAAAAATAACACTTCACCACAAAAAAAATCTATTTCATTTTCATTTTACATTACAGCTAAAAAAAAAAACAAAAAAAAGGGGGTGGGGGGTGGGGTGCGGCTCGCTCTGAGTAAGGTATAAACTGCTAAAATATTGTGTGTAAATATTTTGATAAAATGTATTCAGGGAGGAGGAACAGCAAAAAATAAGACTAAACTCAGTACTTATGTGATGAGAAATACATTCTGCTCTACATGAAGTGTTTCAAACACAGCTAAAAAGTTTGTGATGGATAAAGCTGTAACAGACAAGTGAGTACTACAAAAACTCTATTTTCATTTGTTTTACAGTGATCCTAGTCCAAATCTCTCTAAAATGTCTCACAATATCTTGACCAGGCCCACAAGGGTCATGATTCTTTATGACCTCAACAAAGATGTCATAAAGGAGGAGATTTATTTCACTACACAAGAATTTAAGAGGCAGCAAATACCCCATGATATCAAGGAACATAAGGGGCACTGGAGGGACAAACAGAATTAGGAGGACCAGGAGGAAAAGAAAATCCACAACTGAATGATTATCCTCCAATTTTCTTGTAACCTAGAATGTTCTTGTAATGAGAGGAAATCTGTTTCTAATACAATTATATAATTAAGAATTATTCAGAAGGTATTTAAATTATCATTTTTCTTAAAAAATACAGCACTTCTCTAAAAAATCCTTCTAGCTCTACTACATAGCTTTCAAAATATGCATGATATTTTTAGTTTGGGAGATTTCATTTGTTTAAATGTCAGTTATGAATCTTTACAGATATGAAGCAATCCACTCAATGTTCCATTACTAGGAGTTTAATGAAATTCCATTACCAGTATTTCTTTTCTGTAAAATCTGTTTTGATTTTCTACTATAATGTTGATAACAACACTTGCTAAAATGGAAAATTTTTTTCCCATTTAAATAAAGTTCCAGCATAGGACTTCTGAATAAAATGTTAAAATATGTGTTGGAGTACTTTCTTCTGCTTTCTCCCATCGACTCATGCCAGAAGAGCAATAACTCCAGATCTCCATTGCTTATCTCCAATTCTCTCCATATTTTTTGTATTACAAAGATTATTGCATGGATTAAAACCTGTGATATATACCGTATTAAAAATGAGTAACCCTTTTCATTCCAGGAAGATTGCAACTGAAAATAAAAGAAACAAGATAATTTATAAAAACAATGAATTGGTGTAGCTTGATTTTTCATACCAGTGAGCTTTATACTACATCTCTTGCTACAGCTCCAAAGTACCTTGTATTAGCACCAATATTTTCAGAGGCGACACCAAAATTAACATCTATCAACATTTGTGTTAACAGACTGTAATAAAACATGGTATTGAGTGCAAGGGGCTGGCAGCAAAAACAGCCTTTAGCGTATTAAAGAAAATAACATTTTAGAGAAGGTGTGAAAGTCCTTACCTGTAAGATGCTTATAGCATAGATTAGTCTGCAGATGCCACACCGTATGCTTGGTCACACAAAGAAATTACCTTTAAAACACAACCCAAGAATTAAAGCATAGCACAATAATTACGTGTGTGAAAATGTGGCAGTCAGAGCTATGATCAATATGCCAAGGAAAGTAGGATATAGTATTTACTTTGCTTATTTGGGAAAGAAGTCCAGCAAGAATTTCAAAAGTACGGGTCACACATCTCTGTAGAAGGAATTTCCCCAGGCCTCAATCAGTAACAGAATTTTGTTTTGTTGATTAAACTAAGTTAGCTGGATTATAACTTCTCTGGGTCCAAATGCCTCATTTTTGTGTCAACAGTTGGCCAAGAATGGCCAGTCATGGGACAGACTCTCTCTTTAATTAGCCCTCCTCCCTTTTCCAGGAGAAAGGGTTAAGAAAAGAGATAAGAAGAAAAAAAGTTTTGAGACCTCACAAAGTTTAGGAAACTAGAACGGTTTTAATAACTGTTTTAATAAATAGAAAGATATTGTTTACAGAGCAGCAAGGTTGATATATGATTAGAACCAGTACAGCAAGGTGGGGGCGGTGGCATATGCGCAAACCGCGGTTGAAGAAAAGCAGCGAAAAAAGCTACCAGGCTGTTCAGGCGGCAGAAGCAGTGGCAGAGCTGGCAGAGCACGTGGCAGTGGCAGCAGCACGTGATGCAGCTGGGCTGGGAGCGGCTGGGCCAGGAGTGGCAGTGGCAGTCAACACTCAGGGTAGAGCTGGTGAAATGATGGCAGCAGTTGTGGCAGGAGTACTCAGCAGCAGCTGGGCCATGGAACAAAGCAATGTCAGCAGTCTCAGCAGCCAGGACGGCATCTGGAATGGCAGGGTGGCATGGGGCAGCCATTGGAGAGGAGGCGGCAACACCGAGTAGCAGGGAAAAAAACGGGGGGTACAATGTGGTCCTGCCTGTGCGTTGTTTTTAAGGAAGACCCCAGTCCTCCAAAAACTCCACAACTAGTGAGATGCGTTGACATACATGGGAGGAATACACCATTGGCTGTTTGAAGTGTCCATCAAAACCAAACCAACCCCGTTTATCTCAAACCAGAACAGTTTGTAATAAAGAGATGGCTATGGAGAAGATTCAGTGAGATTCCTTTCTCTTTCTTAGTAGAGCATAGCAACAGAAAGACAGAAGAATATAGATATAGGATATTCTATATATAGGATATATAAGAAAGTCCCCTCCAGGATTGCCGTTCTTGGCAGGCCTCGGCCGCCCTGTGCCCGTGTCTGTGATGTCCGGAGGTAGAGCAGCGACTCTTTCACGGGCACCCCCTTGCGATGGGGAAGGAGCTTGTGTGCCCTTGTAAGGTTGAGAGCTGTGCTGGTGGTGGCATGTGCCTCCGGTGGGGTCTCCCAGGCCAGACAGGTCTCAGCTGAAGGGTCAGACACAGTGTGTCCACGGGCAGGATGGGCTCACTAGCCTTCGGGCAGCCATCCTAGGAGAAGGACAACTCTGACTCCAAACCCGGGCAGATGGAGCTCGTTTAGCCCTGTAAGGCATCCATCATCTAAGAGAAGGACACTCTAACCAAACCTACGACCTGAGGACTTCGCTGTCACCGTCCAAGCTCGCTAGGCCCTGGCAGATGAACCTCAGGTGTAAAGGGTGGAGCCAGTTCCGCGCACGCTGGTGCCTCACCTAAAAAATCCACCATGCAGGCTCGAAGGGTGCACTCATCGCTTGCAGTGAGCATGGGAAAAGCCCTTCCCAGATCTTCGTTCGTGAAGCCAAGCCATGATAAGAAAGTAGAAAAAGGGAAAAAAGTTTCAGTAAGAAGGAGGAAACATAGACTAGACAAGGTGTGCAGTGATAATAAATAACGAATGTTTGAAGAACTGCTATGGGACAAGTGGACTAAGAGCAGAGCTGCTGCTCCACAACCACCATAACCTAAGAAAAACAAAACAGTGTCTTTGAATTTTTTTTTGTTTGGTTGGTTTTGGGTTTGGATTTGGATATTTTTTATTTAGCTATATTAGGAGCTGCTAACACTATGGAATGGCAAGGTTCACACATGCTTAAGGTTCTTTAGAACATCACAGACGTAGACTGACTCTGCCTTCTGGGGAAGCATGTACCGCATTTTATTTAATTTCTTTTTTTATTTTGCAACTGAGAGAAGTTCACTCGGCTTTCCAATAGCAAGAGGAGTGATAACAGTCCATCTAACGGGTGTGCTTGCAGAAAGATTGAATCAACTTATGACCGACCACAGGACAGTGGCATAGATAAAAGCTGAAAATAATTAGTTCTTATGTAGCTTAAAACAAGCATAAAAGTACTTTTCATGTAATTAATAATTATAATTAATTACATTTATGAAAGAAAAATAATTAAAGTTAAAATATATAACATATGCAGAAATATATATATCTTTCTTTATTCAGAAAAACGTAGCTCCTGAAAGAATACATGTGACCCTTCAGTATTATTTTACTTCTTTGTACTGTGATTCTCAAAACAAAGGAACAATCAGTCAGGGAGACATAAATTAAAAAAAAACCAAAAAGTAAGTCAAAGTTTTCTCTTTTGGAAAATAATTTCTTCTAGAGTGGTTAAAAATTTGAAAAAACACACAGAAGTAATACCTTCAAAAGCATTTTTTAAAACAGTACTTTCAGCATGGAAGACTGTCATCCACACTCATTCCGGAGCAGCCTCTTTATATTCGTCAGCAACTTGTAACAAGACCATTTGAGAGCAATCCCCATGTTGAAAATTGGTGATTCTGAGGGATTTAGTTAAAACAGCTGTTCTGCACTAATACATCTGAGTCAAATAACAATTTCCATTTCTAATCTTCATTCTGCAGAAAATAAAATTGACAAATTGCTTGACTTTTGAACATGGATTTCTGTCAATCATCGAAATAAAATTCTCTCTTCTCGGTGTAAAATACCTGTTCAATTTTTTCCTTGTCTTTCATTTATCTGCAGAAAATGTTAGTTTCGTATTCTCTTGGTGGAGAAAGAGGAATGGGGTTTCAGTGGCTCTCAATTGATATAGGATAGCAAAAAAATTATAAATTTTCACTCTTCTATTCTAATGACTGTCCTGGTTTGACCATTCATTCTTGTACTCTATTGTACTCTATTACATACATTTCTAAAAGAGCATCTCTAAGCTACACATAAAATTCAATAACCAACGTTCACCCAGTGGCTTAGCTGCATACCCTCAAGCTCAACAACTACTTTTGTCCCATCTGTCAACATGACTAAACAGAAATGGGTGGTTTAATGATCGTGTATAAAATAATCTCAAAAAGAAGAATTTACAACACACACTCAAAAGCTGAATATACATCCGCAGAGCAGGCATTTCTTCAGTCTAAATTTAGTTTAATCTGATCTATACGTTGTAATATCAAAGATCATTTGAAACCCTCTTGATTGGTTTTAGCAAATCACATTTGAAAAAAACTGACTTATCAAAAATATTCCTGCTTTTTTTGTCACCCATCACCCCTAAAAGTAATAGAGTAAGAGAAGTTCAGACTATAATCTCCTGTACAGAAAACCCAGATTTATTCTTCCTCAGACATTATCATCAAGTTTCACAAGATTATTTTCTCTGGCATTGTCTCATTCAAAAACCTTAATTTCATGGCTTTATTTTCCTGAAGGGCTCACAATGACATGACACTCGTAAGATGAGCAGAAAGCAGAACAATAGAGCTCACCCATCCTGCTTAACTATTCTCCTAGATTCAACTTGCCATCTAGGACAGTTTCATGAGAAGAGAGATGATTCGTAAGATGAGCAGAAAGCAGAACAATAGAGCTCACCCATCCTGCTTAACTATTCTCCTAGATTCAACTTGCCATCTAGGACAGTTTCATGAGAAGAGAGATGATTTGATCTCTATCAGATTAAGAAAGGCAAAAAAAAAAATATATATATCTCCAGTTTTGCATGTTAATGTTCTCACCAGCACATTATTTTTTCAAAGACTGGATGGAAAAGAACCCTGTATGCTCAGTTCAGCTAAGATTAATTCTTAATATCCACGTTCAGAGTACTTGTTCCAAATGGATGGAAATACTGGTCTTCACTTCCAAGCCAAAACAATTTATATTATTGGCAAGTATTTATATTACTTGCTCAGCTAGTCTGTTCCATTATCTGAATTTCCTTTGTTCCCAAATTATCCTTTTTTCTCTCTTACACCACAGAGTGAAATTTCTCTAGGTTGAAACGCATAGCTTAATTTACAGAAATTTACAGAAACCATACTTGGCTTCAAAAAACTCGTATAGCAGATGCTGTCTATTTCTACAGGTAAGGTAGAACTTATTAAGATAACTGATCTGCAGTTCTAAAGATTACCGCTAACATTTTTAATAGCTATCTTAACCATTCAGACTAAATACCATTAGCAGATAGCAGCAACTCTCAATATCATGATAAATTTTTGCTAGACTTTGATGAACAACTTTATCAAATCCTATCAAAAAAGACATTTCTGTTGACTTCTCATAAACTGCTACATCAGCTCTTTTCTGTCACCTCCTAACTACTCAATCTTCTGTACTATCCAGTTGTCATTACCTCAAAAAGCTAATCAGAAGCAGGTTTTGAAGTCTGTAAAATCAGACATAAGTACAGGAACCACATACGTTTGGGGTATTTGTTGTTTGTGGGGGTGTTTTTGTTGTTGGTTATGCTGAGAAAGAATGTGATAAAAACAGCGCAATATCAAAATCCCAGCTGATGGTCCAGATGGTAACTTTTTTACCCAAAGGAATTTCTTTCTCTCAGCCGTATGCTAGAAACAATATATTAGCCTACATATGCCAAGATACACGTCTTAAGCACGTTTGCTTACCTCAATTCTCTTTTTACATTAAATTCAGGTCAAATCTGTGAACTTGTCTCTGTCTGTAGCTTAAAGTTACACTCCCATATCCTCCTAAGTGTAGCTCTGCAGTTTTGGTTTTCCTTATATTTACAAATGTTTTACATATACCTGTATGTGTACATATACATGTATACATATCTGCGTGTCTATATTTGTGCATGTGTATTGGTGCTTGTATGTGTGTTTATCCACTTATACTTTAGAATAATGCATTATTTCTAATGTTGAAAGTAGTTTAGGATTAGTAAGAATAAGAAATGGGGCATGAGTCACCCGTATAAACTTCTTAATACGTATCTGAAAGCATCAGGAGGCCAGAATTTTCTGATTAATACAGAGATGTGAGAAAAGACTTAAATGCTGAGATATTTTCATAGGATCATAGAATGGTTTGGGTTGGAAGGGACCTTCACAGGTCATCTACTTCCAACTCAAATATTACTTTCGGTGAATTTTCATTAAGCTACTGTCATTTCCAGTCAGTGTGCCTGATAATTACAGGTCTCATATTTATCTTTCCAAATGAGTGCTATATACAGATTGCCAGTCAGTCCTGGATGTTCACTCTCTAGTCAGGGCTTGGTCCTTATCTTTGCAGCAGAAAGACTGAAAATCTTAATTCTCTCAGACTTAGCTGGATCTTTTGTGGCCTGTATAAACTAAGGATCTATTCGTGCTATGAATAAAGAGCATCAAATTCTCCTCTCTTCAGCAGGGAGGACTGGAAATCCTAAAAATCACAGCTAACTCAGAGAGAACACTTAAATAGTCTAACTCCCTGTGAAAGGGGTCAGAAAAAAAAATCTAATGTTTCAAGATGTCTCACAGAATGAAAGTGCCCAGACTGCACTGGATCAGTTTATACTTTAAAGTTTCCTTTGGAGTCAGATGAGTAGGCAAAGTTCCTTAAGAAATGAAAGATGCAGTTCTAGATGTTCTCCTAGTTTTGAGAGTTAGTTAGGATTTCACTGCATGATATGATCAGATTACGATACTGATTTGAATTTAAGTAATAGTCTACCTGTACATTCCAAGATTGCAGTAGATGTGATAATGGACAGCATTCAGATTTGAGTACTACGTAACATAGAATAGAATTAAAATTTCTTTCCAACATAAAAAAAGAAAAATAAAAAATTTATTTCGTAAAAAAACCAAACCCTAAATTCTTTACTTACTGAAGTTTTAAAATATTTTTTAACTTGAAAATGTCCCCAAATACTGAAACAACATTTTTCCAATGAAAAATAATTTTTACTGAAAACTAAAGATAAGTTCTAGTACTTCTGATAGTAAGAGAAATACTACTCAATACAAAAAATAAAAAAGTAGTTCTGCTGTAGCACAATGAAAGATGATTATGAAAGGGGAAATGCATGCAAGCAATAAGCAAAAACTTCCTGATACTTATATAAATTATTCATAGCACTGATAGGAGCATTCAATCTAGCCTCGCTTTTGGTATGACTCAGGGTATCGACTTTGCAACAGTTATCTCATTATTGATCCAAATAACTTTTGTTTGGCTGAAATGCATCTTTGAAACACCAGAGAATCATCTACCCTTGTTAACAAAAGACAGAAAAATCTTCATTTCCTTTTGTTGTTTTTCCAGTGATTCACTATTAAAATTTGTGCCTAATTTACAGCTCAGATTTAGGGGACTGCCTCTGTAGTATGCACTATTTTTCCTTAATATTAAGTATGAATTATCATCTCTTAGATTTATTCTAACAAAACAATCGCATGTCTTTAAGAGCAAAATTTTATCATTTGTTAAGAAATACTAATAAAGGTATTGGAAAGCCAAAGTACCTCCAACAGTTGAC